>NC_136488.1:141911315-142158815 GCF_053919585.1 Euprymna scolopes
TCAGCTGGGTGCCACCTTGGCCCAGTTTGGAGAAGTCGAAGAAGTTGTCCCTACAAAGGGGCCTAGAAATATCCAAACTGGGTCATATAAAATTTATATGAAGGTGGACCGAAAGAGTTTCCACGACATTCCGGCCCAGTTGACCTGTGAAAGCTGGCAGATGGCGGTGATCGTTGAAGGGAGGAGGCCATACTGCTGGCAATGCACAAAACCCGGCCACGTTGCCCGTTTCTGCCCCCAAAGAAAGGGACCTGACCTTCCAAAAACTGGAGCAAAGACGGGGGCTAAGGAGATACCAGCGGCGGAGGGCAGTAAGGAGAACATCGATGAAGGAGGAGTATGGAGCAAGGTCGTCGCCAAGAGGGGCAAGAAGGAAGGAGTCACCCCTCCAGCACCAACAAGGACACCGGCGACGACCGCAAAACGAAAGCTGAAAGTAAGCTCCTCGGAGTCCGAGGGGGAGGAAGGTGAACTCTCGGGCAAGCAAGCAGGGAAAAAAGAGAGGAAGGGAACCCCAAAGGCATCCCCGAAGAAGTCTCCCCCTCGGAAATCCTCGGAAAAAGAGGAGGAAATGGAAGAACAGGAAGACGCAGCTACTGAGCCTCCAACACAACCATCCCCAGAGGACGCTCAGCCAACCCCTCCCCTTTTCAACACCCCGGAGCAAGATGTGACGGCTCCAGTAGAACACGAGGTCATAGCAGAAGAACCGGAAGTGGAGAAGACGGCCCCCAGGAAGGAAAAAACCAGAAAATGTCCATTCTGGCCGGGGGTCCGTCTCTGTGAGGTCGATGAGGCGGTCGGTGACCTCAGTGGAACACAGAAAAAATACTTACGAATACTGGAGAGCCTCAAGATGGTGGAAGGGAAGGAGGTCACCGACCCCAGAAACTTCCCTGACGCTCCACAGATCGTAACGTTCGTCAGGCCTAACAGGGGTGGGCGAGCTAAGGCCCTTTGGAGAATGTTGGAGGAGGGAAAATCGGCATTCCCGGGGATAAAATTAATAGACGGGGAGCACCCATCTCTAGAGCCAATCGCGAAGCGATGCGAAGGGAGGGTCCCGGTTTACGTTCACCCCTCCTTTTATAGGGCTATTAAGTTGACGTTCCCTCTGGACGTGGGAGGTCTGGCCAAAGACGGGCGGCTTACGCCTGTCCTGCTTACGGGCAGTCTTGGGCAGACCTTTGACGCCCTTTCCCCCGAGGATTTCAGACCCTTGATAGACGAATATTACTAGTTAGGGAAACATGGCCACAAGCTAAAACCTAGCTAGTTTGAATGCGAGGGGCATGAGGTCTCGAAGCAAGGCTTCTCGCGTGCTGAGGGACCTCATGGCCCTTGAGGTAGACATAGCTGCAATTCAGGAGACCCACTTTGTTGGGGCTGGGGACTGCGATGTGCTGGTGAACGACTTTGACGTTTACTCAGCATATGGCAGTCTCCATGGCCGGGGGGTTTCTGTGCTAGTAAGTCGCACCCTATCTGCGACGGTTACACTTGTTCATGCGGACGCTCATGGGAGGCTGGTCGTGGTCGATGTTGCCGTTAGCAGCGGCGCGTTCCGGATCATGGCAGTTTATGCGCCCAACATCCAAACCGAGAGGGTTTCCTTTTTTCGGCGGGTGGAGGGGTTTCTCTCTTCGGGTCCGGAGCGGGTAGTATTAATGGGGGACTGGAATGCCATCCTGGACCCCAAGTTAGATAGGGTCGGGGGGCCTAGAGGGACGGGTAGGTGTGAAAGCAGCCTGTCTGACCTGATGGCCTCGTGCGATCTGGTCGACAGGTTCCGTCTGGATCACCCCGGGAGGGAGATGTGGACGTGGCATACTAGTGCGGCCGCCAGTCCAAGTACATACTTGGACAGGATGTTAATTAGAAGGGGCGACGTAGATTTTCTATCTTGTCCCACGTTCCACTGGTTAGGTCATTCGGACCACAAACTCGTATTGGCCCGTTTGAAGTTAGGTAATAGGCCTAGGTTGGCTGGCTACTGGAAGATGAACGCCTCCTTGTTGGAGTCGGTCGACTTCCGGGAGCAGCTGACAACACAAATTCAGAGGGAGTTAGTGGGGGCGGTTACCGGGAGTAGATGGTGGGTTAATCTTAAGGTGACCATTAGGCATTTTTGTGTCCAATATAGCCAAAGCCTCGCTTTAACTAGGGCTCGGACCAAAAAGCACCTAGAGGATAGATTGACCCGGGCGGTGGCAGGGGGGGATTCCCTAGATCTAGCACTAATTAAGGGGGACCTCAATCGCTTGGCTAGCGAGCGATATGAAGGTCAAGTAGTTAGGGCTAGGTTAAAGAGAGTCTCCAACGAAGCCGTAAACGTTGACGCTGTTGAGCGTAAGGCCGCTTTAAGACGCGGCTCGGATGGGTACATTCGGGAGGTGAAAAACCTGGAAGGACGTTCTCTCGTATCGACGCGGGAGATCTGCAATGGGTTTCGGCAACATTTGGAGGAGCGCTTCACCAAACTACCCAGACTCCGCGGCCAGGAGTTTGGCAGCTATTTAGCTGGCTCGCCCCACCTTACTGCGGCCCGAGCGGCTAGTTGCGAGGGGGTGGTTACGGAGCGTGAGGTCATTACTGCGTTGAAGCAGGTTGGCCACAACAAATCTCCGGGGCTCGATGGTTTGCCCTACGAATTGTACTTGAGGCTGTCGCCCATGTTTGTGCCCCTTTTGACGGGCGTGTTTAACCACTGGTTTGCCCAGGACTCGATCCCGAGGCAGGTAACCAAAGGAGTGGTCACGCTTCTGAAGAAGGGAAACCAACATGGTGGGGGGAACTTAGATGATTATAGGCCCATAACTCTGCTTAACGCAGATTTTAAGATTTTGGCCCGTATTCTTGCAAACCAACTGCAGGTTGTTATCGACGAGTTGGTCGAACCGGATCAGAACTACGCTGTGAAGGGTCGAACAATTCAAAACAATCTGCACTTGGTGCGCACGATAATAGAGGGGTTAGAAGACAACACAGGAGCCGCGCTGATCAATTTAGATCAGTCCAAGGCGTTCGATAGGGTGGACCATGGGTTTCTGAGGGCTGTTGTGGAGGCCGCCGGCTTTGGTCCGGACTTCCGCAAGTGGATCTCCGCCCTGTATCGTGACCCCGCGGTGGTGGTGCAAGTCAATGGTAGGTTGTCGGAGTCCTTTGGGGTCTCCCGGTCAGTGCGGCAAGGCTGTCCGCTGTCGCCTCTGCTCTATGTCCTGGCGTTGGAGCCCTTCCTTCGCAAATTAAGGGACGAGGCCGCGAGACCAGTCCTACGCGGCATTGCTCTACCTGGCCGCCGATTTGCCAGGGTGTCCGCGTACGCCGATGACGTCACCGTTTTCGCAGCCAGTCGTAACGACATCGAAGCGGTGATAAAGGCGATCGCTGAGTACGAAGTTGTCACAGGGGCCGTGATCAATCGCAGCAAGTCCGTCGGCCTGCGGTTGAGCGCCTGGACCGGGGTAAACTCGCTTCCAGGTGCGTTCGGCTGGACTGATGGCCCGGTTAAGATCCTCGGTGTGTGGTTCGGGCCGGATCTCCAGCTGGACAAGAATTGGTCGGAGGTACAGACTAAGGTCGAATCCTCTGTCGGAACTTGGATTCGAAGGAGATTGTCCTTGAAGGGTCGTGCGGAGGCATGCGCCACTTACGTGTTTCCGTTGATCCTTTACCGTTTATCTGTTCTTCCCCTGCCTGCGGACCGCTGTAAGGCTTTAGAGCGACTCCTTTTCAAACTGCTCTGGAAGGGAGGAAAGCCGTATGTCCGTAGACAGGTCTGTACGCAGAAGCTTAGCGAGGGAGGCTTGGGGATGCCTGATCTGCGCAGCCATCAACGCGCAGAAAGACTGGCGTTCCTGAGTCGGACACTGATAGAGGAGGCACCCTGGGTTCCGGCCGTGCAGCGCGCTTTTCCACGGCTATTAACCAACCCCGCCGCCGAAGGTCGCCGTCGACCAGCGGGGGAAGGGCGCTTCCTGACCGAATGCCGAGCCGCCCTTAGGGCATTGCCGGGGTCCAATGACCTTGCACGGCCTAGGTGGAGGCTATATGAGGAGTTAGTGGAGGGTACCGCGAACGATCCGCTGGTGGAGCGGCTACACCTGTCGAGGGGGGAGGTTCTCTCGCTTTGGAGTTGGGCGCCTGCCAGTAGCTACATCAATAATGCGGAATTTTCGGTAACGTGGAGGCTAGTCCGGGATGCGTTGCCTCTCTTCGACCGACTTGCCAGGGATTTCCGGGATCCCGATTATTATTTTCCCCCGTGCCCACGCTGCAACGATGAGAACGAGGACGAAACGCGTGACCACGCGTTCTTTCTTTGCAGCGGGGTGCGGAGTCTCTGGAGGTATGTCGAAGGGGTAACGGCTCGCATCGACCCCGAGCGGTCGGTGCCACTTGATTTGGCGTACGTGGTTGACAATGTGGACCCGCCGTTTATCAGGGAGAAACGGGCGGTGTTTCTGGCGATACTGGCTGTAGCTAGGTTAGTGACGTGGGTTACACGTCTGAGCATTGTCTATGAGGGGCAATCTGCTTCCGATCAGGATCTGGTCCTTTATTTTAAGCATCAACTTAAAATAAAAATCAGATGTGATTGGAAAAGATTGCCCCGCATCGACTTTGATAGGAGATGGGTGCACAACACTAGTTTGTGCATCCGACGAGGAGCCAGGTACGAGCTTGTATTTCCACCCTAGTAGTATTCGTCTGGAGGTGCTGAAGTTTCGATTGTCGTGCACTCGGAACCCAGCCCCTCATATATTAATACGGGGTTTACTCCGTAATCATGGGTAGGAGTAGGTTTGCTAGTTAGGCGGAGTAACCACCTAGAGTGGAAAGCACATACTTTATTTAGGGCCTAGACTAGGGTGAATGTGAGTTTGATCCCGTCCCCTGTAGTTCTTTGTTTTCTGATAAGATTGGCACTAGGAGAGCTTCCAAAGATGCCCAAAGTCCACCAGTTTTATTTTGTCCTCGGCCCGATTGTACCCCTTACGTATTTTATCTTGGAAGACGCCATCCATCCCTGTTATCCCCGACCCTAAGTTATTTTTCTTACAAGTCCCTAGTTCCTCCACTCCCCCCTAGGGAGCGACCTGCTTGCTTTCACCCTTTCCCCCTGGGGGAAGTGGATTGGAAGACAGTGGGCGTTTCATACGACAGACCAGCCGTTAGGTAGGGAGGGTCCCCTTACTAACCCGCCCCCATAGGCATTTTATTAAGTTGTTTTCTTTTTCTTTCTTTTTGGGTGTATTTTAGTTTTCCCCCCTCCCCATCATCGCACCCCCATTTATAAAAAAAAAAAAAAAAAAAAAAAAAAAAAAAAATATACAATACATTACTTTAAGTTTGTAAATACCATTTTGTTTTGTTTTTTTTTTGTACATATTCTTCTCTTTTTACAGTACGAGTGTCGCCCGCCATCCCGATAAGCTGGGGAGCTGTCTCTTTTAAGTAGGTCCTGGTAAGAATGTAGGCGGATGTGTTATGATAGAATCTAGTATAGGTTTTCTAAATAAAATACTTGCTTTCTAACGCAAGTTTAGCTAGCGAATTTAGCAAAGTCCCGTTTTCTTCCCCACTTCCCCCTTACTGGCCTTGTGCCTAAGTTGTATCGGACCCCAAATAAGGCCTTGGCAGTAGATAATGCCAGGTCCGGGGCCGATACGACTAAATAAAAGCTTGGTTCCCATGCAAAGCTCCTTTAATTGTTCACGTTTTCTATTCTTTTTGCAGATTGTTCAGTGTCTGGAACCGACTTAAGCAGCCGGCAGGACTAGAGGTTACCCACGTACCCTTTTGTGGTGAAGGCCCTCTAGCTTCCAAATCGGCGGGTCGGGGAAGGGCACTGGGCCAACAAATCAAGAGGCAGGCCTCTGCCTCTAACACCATGGGGGACGCCCCTGGTGTTGTGCCGAGAAGGGGGGGTGTCACATCCGGTGACACCCCAGTGCCGAGAAGGGGGGGTGTCACATCCGGTGACACCCCAGTGCCGAGAAGGGGGAGCGTCACATTCGGTGACGTTCCAGTGCCGAGAAGGGGAAGCGTCACATTCGGTGACGTTCCAGTGCCGAGAAGGGGAAGCGTCACATTCGGTGACGTTCCAGTGCCGTTGACGGGTAACGTTACAGTGCCGTCGAGTGACGTTACAGTGCCGCTGTCGGGGGAGGCCACGCCCAGTGGAATCCCAGTGCCGTCGTTGTCGAGAGATACCACACCCGGTGGAGTCTCAGTGCCGTCGTCGTTGTCAGGGGATGCCACACCCAGTGAAATCCCACTATCACCTGCAGCGTTCATGGTAGAAATAGAGTCTCTAGCCGCGGGGTATTCACCATCACCTCCAGTATACCTAGTAGAGGGAAAAGACAAGACGGGAACCTCTAAGCCCGGGGGCACTGAGCCAAGGGAAGACAGCGACCCAGATTTCCCCAACCCTTGGGTAGTTGTCGGGGGAAAACCACGGACACGGGAAGAGAAAACAGCAGGCAAGACAGGCTGGACCATACCACAAAGGCCCATCAGAAAACTGCACCCTTCCGCAGAAGGAGCGAACAGAGCGGTCAGGTCGGCGAACAACAGCCCGAGAAAGAGGTAACCAGAATTGAGGAGATGGAACTCCCTAGAGTTTGAGAAAACTACCGCACGGCAACCTATGACGCACGAGAAGAAGCAGAATCCGGGAAAAAGCCCAGAAGCAAGACCGGAGAAGACGAGTCACGAGGGACCACAGCAGCGGAGCCCAGGAAAAAGTCCGGAAGCAGGAAGCAGCTGGGGACCAAATCAAAGAAGTCCAGAGAAGACCTGGGGCCCGAAGGAGCAAAGAAGCCCGGAAGCATACCGAAGACTCTTCCAGGAAAAGTACCGGTACCTCACGGACGGAAATGAAATCAAGCCAGTCCCCGGGAAGCTCGAAAGCCTCAGAAGAAGAATTGTGTCCCTAGTGACTTTCGACGACAAACAGAAGGGGCTCACCGGATTGAGCAAAGAGAAGTTGATAAGCCTGTTGGCGGAAACAAACATCCCAGCAACTTATATAGTGCGTAGAAGTTACGCAATGTGGGATGTCCTGCTACCCACAGAAGAAGACGCCATCAGAACATCGAAAAGCGACACAATATGGAAGGGGATCCGGTGTAAGCCAGAATACCTGGAGAAACGACGAACAACAGTGACCATTCTGGGAGTCCCATGGTGTTTTGAAGAGGAGCAGGTCGGAGCCATCTTATCACAATATGGGGACGTGGAGGCAGTGACTGCAGCGCGTGGCCCCAAAAATATAATGACTGGAGATTATAAGCTCAAGATGAGGGTCAACAGAGCTGGCTTCGACGCAATCCCCGCCCAACTGACATGGGAGAAATGGACAATGTCCATAATCGTCGAAGGCAGAAGGCCACACTGTTGGAGCTGCAGGATGCCGGGCCACATGGCGAAGTTCTGCCCGAAGAGGGATCCAGTGCCCCCACCGACAGCGGTGCCCCCGGTGAAAGTGACAGAGAAAGCAGTCACACCAACAGCGGAGACACCAAACAGCTGGAGTACTGTAGCCAAGAGGGGAAAGCATAAGACAGTGGCCCCGGAAAAGCCAAAAGACCAGAAGCAAAAGGAAGAAAAGTCGGGAGTGAAACAAAAGTTGGCCCCCGAATCAGAAGAGGAAGAAGAAGAAAAGAAGACAGAAAATAGAAGCCTGGCAGCCACAAACAAGAAGGTTAAGGAAGACCAGGAAGACGACGACGAAGAAGACCAAGAAAACCCTGCCCAACCGTCAGACCCCATGGATGAGCAGAATACCCCTCCCCCTACCACTACTACTCCTACTACCAACGAGGAGACCTCTGAAGCCCAAACTTCCGAGGACATAGAAGCCGGGTCCTCAGAGGACATGGAAGCAGAAGAGAACAAAGAGACGATCAGCACCACCACCACCCCGGTAGCCACGATCCGGACTGAACGAACACGGAAGCGGCCTTTTTTACCCGGGGAGAGGATATGCGAGGTGGATGTGAGCCAGGGACCGGTGGACCTCAGCGCAGGCCAGAAGAAACACGTGAAAAAGCTGAAAAAGCTCACCGAAGTGGACGGGAAGGAAGTGGAGAGGCCAACCAACTTCAGTGAAGCACCGATGCTCATCACGTTCCTGAGAAAGGAAAAGGGGGCCAGAGTAAAAGCACTATGGAGGATGGTTGCCGAAGCGAAACTGGCTTTTCCGGGGCTGAAGATTGTGGACGAAGAACACCCGTCCTTAATGCAAATAGCAGTCAAATGCGAAGGGAGGGTCCCCATTTATGTTCACCCATCCCTTTATAGAGCCCTGAAAATAACCTTTCCCTTAGACGTGGGGGGACTGGTCCGAGGAGGTCAGTTCACAACAGAGTTGCTAACTGGCAGCATCGGTCAGTCTTTCGGCGTTCTAACACCCGAGGACTTTAGACCCGTTTTTGAGGGATACTTCTAGTTAGGGAAATTATGGCAAACTTGAACCTAGCTAGTTTAAATGCGAGGGGCATGAGATCTCGAAGCAAGGCTGCTCGCGTGCTGAGGGATCTCATAGCCCTGGAGGTAGATATAGCTACAATTCAGGAGACCCACTTTGTTGGGCCCGGGGATTGCAGTGTGCTGGTGAACGACTTTGACGTTTATTCAGCATACGGCAATTCCTTTAGCCGTGGGGTTTCTGTGTTAGTGAGTCGCACCCTAGGGGCGGCGGTTACTGTAGTTCACGTGTGCGCTCATGGAAGGCTGGTCATGGTCGATGTTGCCGTTAAAAGCAGTAAGTTCCGGATTTTGGCAGTTTACGCGCCCAATATCGCTGGGGAGAGGGTTTCCTTTTTTCGGCAGGTGGAGGTGTTCCTTTCGGCGGGTCCGGAGCGAGTAGTTTTAATGGGGGACTGGAATGCCATCCTGGACCCCAAGATAGATAAGGTCGGGGGGAATAGAGGGTCGGATCAGTGTGAAAGCAGCCTGTCTGACCTGATGGCCTCGTGCGATCTTGTCGACAGGTTCCGTCTGGATCACCCAGGGAGGGAGATGTGGACGTGGCAAAGTAGCGTGGCCGCCTGTCCAAGTACCTACTTGGACAGGATGTTAATTAGAAGAGGCGACATAGATTTCTTATCGTGTCCCACGTTCCACTGGTTAGGTCATTCGGACCATAAATTAGTAATGGCCCGTTTGAGATTAGGTAATAGGCCTAGGTTGGCTGGCTACTGGAAGTTGAACGCCTCCTTGTTGGAGATGAACGACTTTCGGGAACAGCTGACAATACTAATTCAGCGGGAGTTAGTGGGGGCGGTTACCGGGAGTAGCTGGTGGGTTAGACTTAAGGCTACCATTAGGCTCTTTTGTGTCCAATACAGCCAACGCCTCGCGTTAACTAGGGCACGGACCAAAAGGCAGCTAGAAGATAGATTGACCCGGGCGGTGGCTGGTGGGGATCCCCTAGAGATAAACATAGTTAAGGGGGACCTTCAGCGCTTGGCTAGCGAGCGTTATGAAGGGCAAGTAGTTAGGGCTAGGTTAAAAAGAGTCTCTAACGAAGCTGTGAACGTTGACGCTGTTGAGCGTAAGGCTGCCTTAAGACGTGGTTCGGACGGGTACATTCGGAAGGTGAAAAACCTGGAAGGACATACCCTCGTATCGACTCGAGAGATTTGCAATGGGTTTCGTCAACATTTGAAGGAACGCTTTACCCAACTACCCAGACTCCGCGGCCAGGAGTTTGGCAGCTATTTAGCCGGCTCGCCCCGCCTTACTGCGGACCGAGCAGCTAGCTGTGATGGGGTGGTTACAGAGCGTGAAGTCATTACTGCGTTGAAGCAGGTTGGCCAGAACAGATCTCCAGGGCTCGATGGTCTGCCCTACGAATTGTATTTGAGGCTGTCGCCCATGTTTGTTCCTCTTCTGACGGGTGTGTTTAACCACTGGTTTTCCCAGGGATCCATCCCTGGGCAGGTAACCAAAGGAGTGGTCACACTACTGAAGAAGAAAGAGCGGCATGGTGGGGAGGACTTAGATGATTACAGGCCCATCACTCTGCTAAACACAGAGTTGAAGATTTTGGCCCGCGTTCTTGCAAACCGACTGCAGGTTGTCATCAGTGATTTGGTCGAACCGGATCAGACTTGTTCTGTGAAGGGGAGAACGATTAAAGACAACTTGCACTTGGTGCGCACGATCATAGAGGGGTTAGAAGACGACACAGGAGCCGCGCTGATCAATTTAGATCAGTCCAAAGCTTTCGATAGGGTCGACCATGGTTTCTTGGAGTCTGTTTTGGAGACCGCCGGTTTTGGTCCGGACTTCCGCAAGTGGATTTCCGTTTTGTATCGTGACCCTACGGTAGCGGTACAAGTAAATGGTAGGTTGTCGGAGTCCTTTGGGGTCTCTCGGTCGGTGCGCCAGGGGTGTCCGCTGTCGCCTCTGCTTTATGTCCTGGCGTTGGAGCCCTTCCTTCGCAAGTTAAGGGACGAGACGACGAGACCAGTCCTGCGCGGGATAGCTCTACCTGGCGGCAAGTTTGCCAGGGTTTCCGCGTACGCCGATGACGTCACCGTTTATGTAGGGCGAAGGATCGATATTAAAGCGGTGATAGAGGCGGTCGATGAGTATGAAAGTGTTACAGGGGCCATAGTCAACCGCAGCAAGTCCGTTGGCCTGCGGTTGGGCACTTGGACCGGGGTAAACTCGCTTCCAGGTGAGTTCGGCTGGACAGATGGCCCGGTAAAGATTCTTGGAATCTGGTTCGGGCCTGGGCTCCAGCTGGACAAAAATTGGTCGGAGGTACAGACAAAGGTCGAATCGTCAGTGGGGACTTGGATTCGCAGGGGTTTGTCCCTGAAGGGTCGTGCGGAGGCGTGCCAAACTTACGTCTTTCCGTTGATCCTTTACCACTTGTCAGTACTTCCTCTGCCTGCGGACCGCTGTAAGGCTTTGGAGCGACTCCTTTTCAGACTCCTCTGGAAAGGGGGAAAGCCGTATGTCCGTAGACGGGTCTGTACACAGAAACTCAGCGATGGAGGCTTGGGAATGCCTGACTTGTTAAGTCATAAGCACGCCGAAAGATTGGCGTTCCTAAGTCGGACACTGCTTGAGGAATTGCACTGGGTACCAGTTGTGGAGCACGCTTTCCCACAGCTCATACCCTCCCCTGCCGCCGAAGGTCGCAGAAGACCGGCGGGGGAACGGCGGTTCCTCTCCGAATGCCGAGCCGCCCTTAGGGCATTGCCGGGGTCCAGTGACCTTGCACGGCCTAGGAGGAGACTGTATCGGGATTTAGTAGTGGGGACCGCAAAAGATCCGCTGGTTGAGCGGCTGCACATGTCGAGGGAGGAGGTCCTCTCTCAGTGGAATTGGGCGCCAGCCAGTAGCTTTCTAAATAATTCAGAGTTTTCAATCACATGGAGGCTAGTCCGGAATGCGCTGCCACTTTTCGGCGTACTTGCCGGAGACTGCAGAGAGGATGAATACGTTCCTTTCTGCCCCCGCTGCGAGGAAGACGAAGATGAAACAAGGGAGCATGCCTTTTTTCTTTGCAGCGGAGTTCGGAGGCTCTGGGAGTACGTCGGAAGGGTAACGGCTCGCATCGACCCCGAGCGGTTGGTGCCACTTGATTTGGCGTACGTCGTCGACAACATGGATCCGCCGTTTACTGGGGAGAGACGATTGGTGTTTCTAGCGATCCTAGCAGTAGCTAGATTAGTAACGTGGATTTCACGTCTTGAGATTGTCTATGAGGAGCAATCTGTTTCGGATCGGGATCTGGTTGGTCGCTTTAAACATCAACTTAAAGTAAAGATCAGATGCGATTGGAAAAGATTGCACCGCATAGACTTTGATAGGAGATGGGTGCACAACACTAGTTTGTGCATCCGACGAGGCGCTAGGTTTAAGTTTGTTTTCCCACCCTAGTGGTATCTGTCAGGCGGTGCTAAGGTTCTACGGAACCCAGCCCCAAACAAAGTAACAGAGTAGGGATAGTTAGGTCCTAACCACCACGAGTGGAAAATTCTTTATTAGATACTAGACTAGGGCAAGTATGAAAGTTGATCCCGTCCCTGAATTTATTTTTATCGGCAATAGGAGAGCTTCCAAAAGATGCCCAGTCCACCCTTTGTTTTGTCCCCGGTCTGTTGCCCCTATACGTACATTTATCTTGGAAGACGCCGTCCAGTCCTTATGTTACCCATCCCTATCTAATTTATTTTCAAATATCGTCCCTAGGTCCCCCACTCCCCACTAGGGAACGACCTGCTTGCTTTCGACCTTCGGGACCGAAAGACAGTAGGCGCTCCATATTTAGAAATAGATTGGGGGGATCCATTACTAACCCGACCCCATAGGCATTTTGTTAATTTGTTTTTTTTTTCTTTTCTTTTTGGGTGTATTTTAGTTTGCCCCCCTCCCCATCATCTCATCCCTCATTTTTAGGAAAAAATTTTATTTCCAAAATCATATTTTCTTTTTGTTTGTACATATGATTTTGTTTTGTTGAATAAAAACATTTATTTCTTTCAGTTAAAAACGCCAAAGCCATACGCTGGGGAGATTTTAAGTAGATAAACTCCATGGTAAGAATGATAATAAAAAAAATAGTGTCTTAGCATAGGAATTTTAATAAAGTCTTCAAAGACCTAGCATAGTTTAGAATGACCCTCGACCCCCCTTTCCCCCTACTGGCTTCATGCCTAAGTGTCTCTGGACCCCAAATGAGGGCCTGGCAGTAGATAATGCCAGGTCCGGGGCAGAACACTAAATAAACAGCTTGGTTCCCATGCAATCAGGCGCTTTTGGTCATTGGCCAAAGGTGATTTTTTTTGCGTTTTTGCGTTTATTGTTGTTTTTGCCCACTCTGGGCAGCCATTAACTGCTTTTTCTCTTTTTCTTGCAGATAGTCCAGGGTCCAGCTGTCACTTAAGCAGCCGGCAGGGCCAAGGGATACTGACGTGCCTCTTTTGGCGAAGGTCCCCTTGGTTTCCGAATCGGCGGGTGATCAGCCGGGCCTTGGGCCACCAAAATAGATGGAGCAGGCCTCTGCTCCTTCCACCTTGGGGGACGCCCCGGGTGTAGTGTCCGTGAAGGGTCCGGGGGGTGCCGTCCCGCAAGGCACCCCCAGTTCGAGAAGGGTTACCGGGGTCGCCGCCCCAGAGTCGTTGGAAGCGTTCGGATCGCGAGCGGGGGTCGCCGCCCCCAGTACGGTCGAGGCAGTTCCGCGTGTTGCCACCCCGAAAGGCAACACCAGTGTCGTTGGGTCGTGGGTTGCTACCCTGAATGGCAACCCAAGTAAGGTCGCTACCCCCAGTGTGGTTCCCGGGTTTGCCACCGCGAAAGGCAACCCTTGTGACGTGAAGGGCAAAAAGAAACATCCCTGGGTGATGCCCGCAGCAGGTTCGAAAAAGCTGAGGCGGCCAGTTAGAAAATGGTGGGGTTCTGACGAGGAAAGGAATACCCCTCCAACAAGGTCTCAGTCAGAGACGAATAGCCCGGCCAAACCGGTAGTTGAGTTGAGGAGGGTACGGTCGGAGGAAGTGGTAATTGTAGATGGGTGCTCCCCGAGGGAGGGGGGATCGATAGGCGGTATGACACCAGCCAGCAGTAGTGAGTGGCCAGCCCTTACGCAGAGTCAGAGCGACACCTCTCCGATACCAGCAGGACAAGCAGTAGTGGAAGCAGCCGGGACTCCCACACCGGATACAGCAAAGACGCCGCAAAGTGTTTGGGGGCAAAAGAAGATGGAGAGGAAAAACCCCAAGTATTACAAGGACTTGCTGGAGAGCAGATTTAAAGAGTTTGTGGAGGGCAATGAGATGAAGATAGTTCCAGGAGCGCTTGAGGACATTAAAGAACGAACAGTCTCCCTGGTGACCCTGGAAACAAACGGCAAAGGTCTCACCGGGGTGCCCCTGGAAAAAATGTTTGACATCCTGGGGGATCTGAAGATTCCGGCGCAATACCTGGTGAGAAGATATCATGCCACGTGGGATCTCCTCCTGCCATCAAAGGAGGAGGCAGAAAAACTAGCAGGAGGGGACCTCACGTGGAGGAATCTAAGGTTGAGGCCCGAATACATGTCCAGAAGGAGAGCGGGAGTCACGGTCCTGGGAGTCCCTAGTTTTATTGGAGAAGACCAGCTGGGAGCTACCCTCGCCCAGTTCGGAGAGGTGGAGGAGGTTCAACCTACGAAGGGCCCAAGGAACATCCAGACGGGGTCCTATAAAGTCTGCATGAGGGTGAATAGGGAGAACTTCCACAAAATCCCGGCCCAGCTTAATTGTGAGGGCTGGCAGATGGCCGTAATTGTAGAAGGGAGGAGGCCGTACTGCTGGCATTGTGTGAAGCCCGGGCACGTGGCGCGCTTCTGCCCACTGAAAAAGGAGCAGGTCACCCAGAAGACAGCAGAAGCAGAAAGGCAAAGAGTGGGCCTCAAAGTACAAGGGGAGAAAGCAAACACGGTGGACGCAGAGGGCGGATCCTGGAGTAAGGTCGTTGCCAAAAAGGGGAAGAAGAAAGAGACAGAAAGCCCCCCAGTAACAACCAAACCAATGGTGGCAACGACCAAAAGGAAGTTGAAATTGAACTCCTCTGAGTCGGAGGGTGAAGAGAGCGAACCGAAGGAGAGACAGCCAGAGAAGAAGGAGAGAAAGGAAACGCCCAAAGCGACACCCGGCAAAATGCCTGAGAAAATGCCGATTGAAATGGAGCAAGGTGCAGATGAAAGACCCTTGTGCTGAGCCTCCAACAACAACAACCCCCCAAGAAGAAGCTCAGCCCACCCCTCCCCTAACCAACACCTCGAAGTCAAAGGAAGGGGCTCCGGTCATTGTGGAAGCAGCGGAAGAGAGAAACCCGGAGAAGGCGGCCCCCAGAAAGGAAAAAACCAGGAAATTTCCGTTTTGGCCTGGGGACCGTCTGTGCGAAGTGGAGCGTGCGGCCGGTGACCTCAACGGGACCCAAAGGAAG
Source organism: Euprymna scolopes (assembly GCF_053919585.1). Classification (NCBI taxonomy): domain Eukaryota; kingdom Metazoa; phylum Mollusca; class Cephalopoda; order Sepiida; family Sepiolidae; genus Euprymna; species Euprymna scolopes. Next base: position 141,926,274 of record NC_136488.1, read on the forward strand.
TACCTGCGGGTACTAGAGACCCTCACAACCGTTGATGGAAAAGAGGTCACCGACCCAAGAAACTTTTCAGATGCGCCGCAGCTAATTACTTTCGTCAGGCCGAATAGGGGTGGGCGTGCAAAGGCCCTTTGGCGAATGTTGGAGGCCGGTAAAACCGCGTTCCCGGGCTTCAAACTAATAGACGTGGAGCACCCATCACTGTCGAAGATCGCCCAACGTTGCGAGGGAAGGGTCCCAATTTACGTTCACCCCTCCTTCTATAGGGCTCTAAAACTAACGTTCCCCCTAGACGTGGGGGGTCTGGCCAAAGACGGGCGGCTTACGCCTGTCCTGCTCACGGGCAGTCTTGGGCAGACCTTCGACGCCCTTTCCCCCGAGGATTTCAGACCCTTGATAGACGAATATTACTAGTTAGGGAAACATGGCCACAAGCTTAAACCTAGCTAGTTTGAATGCGAGGGGCATGAGGTCTCGAAGCAAGGCTTCTCGCGTGCTGAGGGACCTCATGGCCCTTGAGGTAGACATAGCTGCAATTCAGGAGACCCACTTTGTTGGGGCTGGGGACTGTGATGTGCTGGTGAACGATTTTGATGTTTACTCAGCATATGGCAGTCTCCATAGCCGGGGGGTTTCTGTGCTAGTAAGTCGCACCCTATCTGCGACGGTTACACTTGTTCATGCGGACGCTCATGGGAGGCTGGTCGTGGGCGATGTTGCCGTTAGCAGCGGCGCATTCCGGATCATGGCAGTTTATTCGCCCAACATCCAAAGCGAGAGGGTTTCCTTTTTTCGGCGGGTGGAGGGGTTTCTCTCTTCGGGTCCGGAGCGAGTAGTATTAATGGGGGACTGGAATGCCATCCTGGACCCCAAGTTAGATAAGGTCGGGGGGCCTAGAGGGACGGGTAGGTGTGAAAGCAGCCTGTCTGACCTGATGGCCTCGTGCGATCTGGTCGACAGGTTCCGTCTGGATCACCCCGGGAGGGAGATGTGGACGTGGCATACTAGTGCGGCCGCCAGTCCAAGTACATACTTGGACAGGATGTTAATTAGAAGGGGCGACGTAGATTTTCTATCTTGTCCCACGTTCCACTGGTTAGGTCATTCGGACCACAAACTTGTGTTGACCCGTTTGAAGTTAGGTAATAGGCCTAGGTTGGCTGGCTACTGGAAGATGAACGCCTCCTTGTTGGAGTCGGTCGACTTCCGGGAGCAGCTGACGACACTAATTCAGAGGGAGTTAGTGGGGGCGGTTACCGGGAGTAGATGGTGGGTTAATCTTAAGGTGACCATTAGGCATTTTTGTGTCCAATATAGCCAAAGCCTCGCTTTAACTAGGGCACGGACCAAAAAGCACCTAGAGGATAGATTGACCCGGGCGGTGGCAGGGGGGGATTCCCTAGATCTAGCACTAATTAAGGGGGACCTCAGTCGCTTGGCTAGCGAGCGATATGAAGGTCAGGTAGTTAGGGCTAGGTTAAATAGAGTCTCCAACGAAGCCGTGAACGTTGACGCTGTTGAGCGTAAGGCCGCTTTAAGACGCGGCTCGGATGGGTACATTCGGGATGTGAAAAACCTGGAAGGACGTTCTCTCGTGTCGACGCGGGAGATCTGCAATGGGTTTCGGCAACATTTGGAGGAGCGCTTCACCAAACTACCCAGACTCCGCGGCCAGGAGTTTGGCAGTTATTTAGCTGGCTCGCCCCGCCTTACTGCGGCCCAAGCGGCTAGTTGCGAGGGGGTGGTTACGGAGCGTGAGGTCATTACTGCGTTGAAGCAGGTTGGCCACAACAAATCTCCGGGGCTCGATGGTTTGCCCTACGAATTGTACTTGAGGCTGTCGCCCATGTTTGTGCCCCTTTTGACGGGCGTGTTTAACCACTGGTTTGCCCAGGACTCGATCCCGAGGCAGGTAACCAAAGGAGTGGTCACGCTTCTGAAGAAGGGAAACCAACATGGAGGGGGGAACTTAGAAGACTATAGGCCCATAACTCTGCTTAACGCAGATTTTAAGATTTTGGCCCGTATTCTTGCAAACCGACTGCAGGTTGTTATCGACGAGTTGGTCGAACCGGATCAGAATTACGCTGTGAAGGGTCGAACAATTCAAAACAATCTGCACTTGGTGCGCACGATAATAGAGGGTTTAGAAGACGACACAGAAGCCGCGCTGATCAATTTAGATCAGTCCAAGGCGTTCAATAGGGTGGACCATGGGTTCCTGAGGGCTGTTGTGGAGGCCGCCGGCTTTGGTCCGGACTTCCGCAAGTGGATCTCCGCCCTGTATCGTGACCCCGCGGTGGTGGTGCAAGTCAATGGTAGGTTGTCGGAGTCCTTTGGGGTCTCCCGGTCGGTGTGGCAGGGCTGTCCGCTGTCGCCTCTGCTCTATGTCCTGGCGTTGGAGCCCTTCCTTCGCAAATTAAGGGACGAGGCGGCGAGACCAGTCCTACGCGGCATTGCTCTACCTGGCGGCCGATTTGCCAGGGTGTCCGCGTACGCCGATGACGTCACCGTTTTCGCAGCCAGTCGTAACGACATCGAAGCGGTGATAGAGGCGATCGCTGAGTACGAAGTTGTCACAGGGGCCGTGATCAATCGCAGCAAGTCCGTCGGCCTGCGGTTGAGCGCCTGGACCGGGGTAAACTCGCTTCCAGGTGCGTTCGGCTGGACTGATGGCCCGGTTAAGATCCTCGGTGTGTGGTTCGGGCCGGATCTCCAGCTGGACAAGAATTGGTCGGAGGTACAGACTAAGGTCGAATCGTCTGTCGTGACTTGGATTCGGAGGAGATTGTCCTTGAAGGGTCGTGCGGAGGCATGCGCCACTTACGTGTTTCCGTTGATCCTTTACCGTTTATCTGTTCTTCCCCTGCCTGCGGACCGCTGTAAGGCTTTAGAGCGACTCCTTTTCAAACTGCTCTGGAAGGGAGGGAAGCCGTATGTCCGTAGACAGGTCTGTACGCAGAAGCTTAGCGAGGGAGGCTTGGGGATGCCTGATCTGCGCAGCCATCAACACGCAGAAAGACTGGCGTTCCTGAGTCGGACACTGATAGAGGAGGCACCCTGGGTTCCGGCCGTGCAGCGCGCTTTCCCACGGCTATTAACCAACCCCGCCGCCGAAGGTCGCCGTCGACCAGCGGGGGAAGGGCGCTTCCTGACCGAATGCCGAGCCGCCCTTAGGGCATTGCCGGGGTCCAATGACCTTGCACGGCCTAGGTGGAGGCTATATGAGGAGTTAGTGGAGGGTACCGCGAACGACTGGTGGAGCGGCTACATCTGTCGAGGGGGGAGGTTCTCTCGCTTTGGAGTTGGGCGCCCGCCAGTAGCTACATTAATAATTCAGAATTTTCGGTAACGTGGAGGCTAGTCCGGGATGCGTTGCCTCTCTTCGACCGACTTGCCAGGGATTTCCGGGATCCCGATTATTATTTTCCCCCGTGCCCACGCTGCAACGATGAGAACGAGGACGAAACGCGTGAACACGCGTTCTTTCTTTGCAGCGGGGTGCAGAGTCTCTGGAGGTATGTCAAAGGGGTAACGGCTCGCATCGACCCCGAGCGGTCGGTGCCACTTGATTTGGCGTACGTGGTTGACAATGTGGACCCGCCGTTTATCAGGGAGAAACGGGCGGTGTTTCTGGCGATACTGGCTGTAGCTAGGTTAGTGACGTGGGTTACACGTCTGAGCATTGTCTATGAGGGGCAACCTGCTTCCGATCAAGATCTGGTCCTTTATTTTAAGCATCAACTTAAAATGAAAATCAGATGTGATTGGAAAAGATTGCCCCGCATCGACTTTGATAGGAGATGGGTGCACAACACTAGTTTGTGCATCCGACGAGGAGCCAGGTTCGAGTTCGTGTTTCCACCCTAGTGGTATTGTTCCTAAGGTGCTGAGGTTTGGTTTTCTCGGAACCCAGCCCCTTATGTAAAGTAATATAAGGTCAACCTTATACGATGGGTAGGAGTAGGCTAGGTAGGTGTTTAACCACCAAGAGTGGATAGCTTATGCTTTATTAGGGCCTAGACTAGGGTAGTATGCATGTTATCCTGTTCCCGTAGTCTTTTATTTTTTCGTTAGATTGGCACTAAGAGAGCTTCCAAAGATGCCCAGTCCACTTGTTTATTTTGTCCCCGGCCTATTTTTGCCCATTACGCACTTTTATCTTGGAAGACGCCATCCACCCCGGTTTACCCCAACCCCAAGTTATTTTTTCACTCATACCCTTAGGTCCTCCACTCCCCTCTAGGGAACGACCTGCTTGCTTTCACCTCTTCCCCCCGGGGGAGAGGAGCGGAAGACAATGGGCGTTTCACACGACAGACCAGCTATTAGGTAGGGAGGGTCCCTTACTAACCTGCCCCCATAGGCATTTTGTTTATTTGCTTTCTTTTTCTTTCTTTTTGGGTGTTTTCTAGTTTGCCCCCCTCCCCATCATTTCACCCCCATTTTTATAAAAAAAAAAAAAAAAAAAAATATAATAATACTTTATTTTGTATATAAACAAGTTTTGTTTTGTTCCTGTACATAATTGTTTTAAAATTTTTTAGCGTGAATGTCGCCCGCCATCCGTGTAAGCTGGGGAGCTGTTATTTTAAGTAGGTCCTGGTAAGAATGTAAGGCGGTTATGCAAATAGTGCGTGATAGAAACTCTAGTATAGGTTTTTACTTAATAAAGTACTTGCCATCAAACGCAAGTCTAGCCTAGGACTAGCAAAGACCCCTTTTTTTTCCCCACTTCCCCCCCTACTGGCCCTGGTGCCTAAGTTGTTACGGACCCCAAATAAGGCCTTGGCAGTAGATAATGCCAAGGTCGGGGCCGTAACGACTAAATAAAAGCTTGGTTCCCATGCAAAGCTCCGCACTTGCTCACGGTTCCCCTACCGTTCGACGCTCACGCAACTACTGTGACTCCAGTCCTTACACTGTAGCAGTCCAGTCCACCACCACTACCGTGGCTCCGGTAGAAGTCCACCACCACTACCGTGGCTCCGGTCTCCACACCGTAGAAGTCCACCACCACTACCGTGGCTCCGGTCTCCACACCGTAGAAGTCCACCACCACTACCGTGGCTCCGGTAGAAGTCCACCACCACTACCGTGGCTCCGGTCTCCACACCGTAGAAGTCCACCACCACTACCGTGGCTACGGTCTCCACGCCGTAGAAGTCCACCTCATCACCACGACTCTGTCCGTACCTGATGAACACTGAACCCTCAGTGTTGCCAATTGACCGTCCGATCTGAGCGCCTGTCCGTACCTGATGAACACTGAACCCTCAGTGTTGCCAATTCGCCGTCCGTACCTCTCATACACTGACACCTTACTCAGTGACCGTCCGATCTGAGCGCCTGTCTGTACCTGATGAACACTGAACCCTCAGTGTTGCCAATTTGCCGTCCGTACCTCTCATACACTGACACCTTACTCAGTGACCGTCCGATCTGAGCGCCTGTCCGTACCTGATGAACACTGAGCCCTCAGTGTTGCCAATTCGCCGTCCATTCCTCTCTTAAACCCGAGGCTAACGCACCAGTACTATCCCAGTCGGACCCAGGTCGACCAATCACCCGCACCAGTTATCACACCGACTTCTCCGACGTCATCTCAGCGTTCCAGCCTACGGCGAACCAACAAGCATCCCCCTGTCAGAGTACACCAGCAACGGATCCCGGACCAACGTCGCCCAGCGAGAAAATTCGCATTTTTGCCACCCTTTCGTTTGCTTGAATAAAAGGCGAATCGTCGTTTTTAACTAAACCTCCCGAGTTTTGTCATTCTTCTTTGCCTAGCATGCTGTTCACCTTTTGCCTGTGTTTATTTTGTTAGTTGCTGGGTCGATTGTCTCCGGACGGCCGGCCCCTGCAACAGACTTACATCTTGGAAGTCGGCTTGAAAGGTGGCATATGGCCCTCACTTGGAACCTCACCAAAAACCATAACCATGGTCGGAAAGCCCCTGTTATTCGTAGCAACCCACCTTAATGTTCTCTTCCTGCTACTCTATTCGTTCAATATCGTGAGTAGTAGGAACAAGGAATTCTTTCAGTATTCTTTCTTTGATACCATATTTTCTTCATTCATTAAAACAATAACTTTTATACCCAATTTATATTAAACTAGCGGGGGTACCCGGCGTTGCCCGGGTGTTTGTAGGTGTGTGTGGTGTTAAATAAAAAAAAGAACCCGGGAGGGGGGGTAGGATTGAACCCGAAGCCCTGAGGCGAAGTTTGAAAATAAAATTGGCCAGCCAGAATGAGTTAGTGAAAAACGTTTGAATTCATTTAAGTAATAACGAAATTGACAGGTGCGCGCCCGGAAGTCGTCGAGTGTTACAACAACGACATCAATGACCAGGTTTGTTTGTTATAAGCGAAGTAAAAGAAAAAAAACAAAAAAACAACGTTAACATTTAAGCGGGGGAAAAAACACAAAAATGACCAATGTAAGACAAACGAACGATGGTAACAGAAAAACGAACACGTGAAAAATGGCTTAAATAAGCCTGTTTCGATATTAAAATTTAAAAAATCGGTGGGTACCCGGCCCCCGGGTGTTTTTTTTATTGGTCGGGGGGGGGGGGATAAGCGAAGTAAAACAAAAAAAAAAACAGAAAAATGAACGTTACGTGAAATATGGCTTAAATAACACTGGTTCAATATTTAAATTTAAAAATCGAAAAAAAAAAAAAAATAAAAAAAGAAAAAAAAAAGAAAGACATCTCACACCACGATTAGAACCCAAAACGTTTAGGTAATGAACCAAAGCGCCAATCAACTTACCTAACGCGACGTACATGAAATTAAGTCAGTTTTTCAATTATTTAAAGTAAATCAGGTCATGACGTCATCTGACGCATGCGTAGAACCGGTCGAGAGGGCCGTTTTTGTTGTCGAAAATTGTCGATTTCGGGGTGAAAAAAAATGAACGTTTTTGAGCGAAGGATGGGGCTTCGATATGATACCAAGTTTGTGAATATTTGTTGTGTGTCGAAAGTTTTTAGCAGACACACAAACACACATACATTTTTGCTTTTATATATATAGATGTCTGTGTTTCTTGGTAATACAATAAGATGCTATCGTCGGCCAAAATAACCAGAGATCATGCCTCATGCTATCTTTTGTCACAAAAATACAACTTAAATTTTTCGCATCTAGATTTATTGGTATTATTATACAAACACCGTGACAGCGAATTAGTAAAATCTTTTACGTAGTATTCTGTTACGTTTCGGTGTGCTGAACACGAATCTGAAAACTGGGTTAGGGTTAGGGTACATTTTTTTCTACTAATTCGCTGTCACGGTATTTGTATAAATTTACCGATTTATTTACATCGACTTTTACAAAATTGCTATTTTGGCTTCTCACGTGTTGATTCGGCTTTTTCGTATAAAAAAGCGAAACTAATTCAAAGCTAAGTAGATAATGCCAAGGTTTCTCGGCATCTTTTTGCCAGATCAAAGTGTTATTAAGATTGTTATCTTTTTTGTATTTTTTGATATAAATAAAAAATGTTTTAAAATTGGGCTTAAGTAGGCACCCCCCTCCCACCACACACACATAAATACAAATTTAAAAGGATAACCATGATAAAAGAGGCTGGCCGAGAGAAAAATCATTTAAAATTTACAACAGAGACGAGATGGATCAACCAACCTCACTATCCCTCTTTCTTTTTGAGTTGGCCTTGTGCCTAAGTTTTTTGTTCATTTTCCCAATTGTATTTTTTTTTCCTGTGAATAAAAAATTTAATATCTCAAAGTGTAGTATCTGTTCTCACATGACTCAAAAAGACCCGAGCGATACCCACTTGACCAGCTTTTTTGGTCAAGTTCAAGGGTTTATTTGTTTGGCCTCAAAGGACCGACCCCATTCTTTGGGCGAGTGGTCCTTAAGGCATTGTTTTTATTATTGTTGTTTTTACTAACTTGTTAAGTTTCCATCTTTTTCAGATGGGTCCAGACACTGGACTCAACTTACGCAGCCGGCAGGTCTAAACCGACATGCCTTTTTAGGCGAAGGTCCCCTTAGTTTCCGAATCGGCAGGTTGGGAAAGGGCACTGGGCCAACACCTAGGGGGGCAGGCCTCTGCCTCTTCACCATGGGGGACGCCCCTAGTGTAGAAGTGTCCGTGAAGGGTTCGGGGGGGGGGGGTGCCGACTCGAAAGGCACCCCCAGGTCGAGAAGGGTATTGGGGGTCGCCGCCCCCAGTTTGGAAGGGTTGAATGCCGGTTCGTGTTCGGTTCCAGGGGTCGCCACTCCTAGTGAGGTCGAGATGAGTTCGAGTACGTGTCCGGGGGCTGCTACTGCAAAAGGCAACCCTAGCATAGAAGTGGATCTGGGCGTAGTAGCAGGGCCCTCAAAAAGGGACGTGGATAGGCCATGGATAACGCCTGAAACCTGAAACTTTGGTCGCCACTACAGGAGAGGAAGAGTTGGCTGCATGGAGAAAGTTCGTCCAGGGCACACCAGGCGGCGAAGTAGCCTGGAAGGCCGCAAGCAGGAGGAGGCCAGTGAAAAGATGGTGGGTTCTGGACGACGAAGCAGCTACACGACCGCAGTCCCAATCGGAAGCCAAACATCAGAAGCAGGAGGATTGCGAAAAGTTAAATCGCTGGACGTAATCGTGGTTGATGGGTGCTCCTCGGGGGTGGGGGGGATCTAAGATCACGATGCCAGTCACGACGCCACCCAACATGGCAGAATGGCCAGCCCTCACACAAAGTGACAACTCCGATAACACCACCACAAAGACCAAGACAAGAGACGCAACAGCCAGCTGGGACCAGCATGCCAGGGGAACCCGAGAAGTCTGGAGCCTGGGGCCAGAAGGATGGCATGACGAAGACTCCCGAGTATTACAATAACCGCTTTGAGAGTCAAGTACCGGGAGCACGTGAAGAGAAATTTAATAAAACCATTACCAGGAACTCTTGAAGATATCAAGGAAAGAACACTGTCCTTCATAACATTCGAGGCCAATGGAAAGGGGCTCACCGGGGTTCCCCTGGAGAGAATGATGGAGATACTGGGCGACCTGAAGATCCCGGCCCAGTATCTGGCGAAACGGTATCATTCCACGTGGAATCTCCTTTTGCCATCAAAGGAAGTGGCGGTGGGCTGGGCAAAGGGAGACCTCACATGGAAAAATATAAGGCTAAGACCGGAATACTAGTCACAAAGAACTACAGTGACCATAATGGGGGTCCCATGCTTTATCGGGGAGGATCAGCTGGGAGCCACCCTATCTCAGTATGATGAAGTGAATGGGGTGCACCCGGTGAAGGGTCCCCAGAACATTTTGACGGGAACGTTTAAAATATACATGCGGGTGGACAGAAAGAGCTTTCATCAGATTCCCGCCCAACTAATATGTGAGGGCTGGCAGATGGCCATTATTGTAGAAGGCAGGAGGCCGCTTTGCTGGCAATGCCTGAAGCCCGGGCACATGTCCCGCTTCTGCCCTCTGAGAAGCCGGAGGAGAAGGAAAAGCCAGCGGAAGGAGGGCAGATACTGGAAAACACTAAGGGGGGAAAAAGCTGTCGGAGAAGGATGGAGCAAAGTAGTCGCTAAGAAGGGGAGAAAAATAGAACAAGAGACCCCTGCAGCACCAGCAACAATGAGAGCAGCAGTGGCGTCGACCAAAAGGTAACTCCAAACAAGCTCCTCTGAGTCAGAGGGAGAAGAAAAGGAGCAGAAGACCAAGAAGAAAGAAAAAAGGGAGCGGAAAGAGTCTTCCAAAGAGACCCCCCCCCAGGAGATTCCTCATGAGACTCCCCCGAGTCTATGACAAGACCAGCCTACTGAGTCTCCAACATCACCCCACCAGGAAGACGCTCAGCCTACCCCTCCCCTATTCAACACTCCAGTGCAAAAGGAGGAAGCTCCGGCCAAATCTCAAGTGGTGTCGGCGAAAAGCAAATAAGAGAAAAGAGTGGAAAAGACCAGAAAATTTCCTTTCTAAAAACGGTTGACGGAAAGGAGGTGACCAACCCGCGAAATTTTGCTGACGCCCCGAACCTGATAACGTTATAGGGGAGGAAGAGCAAAGGCTCTATGGAGGATGCGCTGGAAAGACCACTTTTCCGGGCTTCAGGCTAGTAGACGGGGAGCACACATCATTAGTACAGATTGCCAAGTGTTGTGAGGGACGGGTCCCGATTTATGTTCACCCCTCCTTCTATAGGGCGATTAAGATGACGTTCCCCTTGGACGTGGTGGGTCTGGCCAGAGACGGGTGGCTTACACCCGACCTGCTCACGGGCAGTCTGGGCCAGACCTTTGACGTCCTCTCTCCCGAGGACTTCAGACCCTTAGTAGACGAATACTACTAGTTAGGGAAACATGGCCTTGAACCTAGCTAGTTTGAATGCAAAGGGCATGAGATCTCGAAGCAAGGCTGCTCGCGTGCTGAGGGATCTCGTGGCCCTTGAGGTAGATGTAGCAACCATACAAGAGAACCACTTTGTTGGGGCTGGGGACTGCGATGTGCTGGTAAACGATTTTGATGTTTACCCAGTATATCGCAGCCTCCAGAGCCGGGGTGTTTCTGTGCTAGTGAGTAATACCCTGGCTGCGACGGTTACACTTGTCCACGCGGACACTCATGGGAGGCTGGTCGTGGTTGATGTTGCCGTCAAAAGTGGTGCGTTCCGGATTGTGGCCCAACATCCAATGCAAGAGGGTTTCCTTTTTTTGTTGGGTGTTTTTCTCTTCGGGTCCGGAGTGGGTAGTGCTAATGGGGGACTGGAATGCCATCCTGGACCCCACGATAGATAAGGTCAGGGCGGTGTGACTAAAGCCTGTCTGACCTGATGGACTCGTGCGATCTGGTTGACAGGTTCCGTCTTGATCACCCAGTGAGAGAGATGTGGACGTGGCAATCTAGTTCAGCCGCCGGTCAGAGAACATGGACAGGATGTTAATTAGAAGGGGCGATATAGATTTCCTATCTTGTCCCACGTTCCACTGGCTCGGTCATTCGGACCACAAACTCGTGTTAGCCCATTTGAGATTAGGTAATAGGCCTAGGTTGGCTGGCTACTGGAAGTTGAATGTCTTCTTGTTGGAGTCGGACGACTTTCGGGAGCAGCTGACGACACTAATTCAGAGGGAGTTAGTGGGGGCGGTTACCGGGAGTAGCTGGTGGGTTAAACTTAAGGCCACCATTAGACACTTTTGTGTCCAATACAGCCAACGCCTCGTGCTAACTAGGGCTCGGACCAAAAGGCACTTAGATGATAGACTGACCCGGGCGGTGGCAGGAGGGGAGGGGGTATTCCCTAGAACAAGCTCTTGTTATGAGGGACCTTAATTGCTCGGCTAGCGAGCGATACGAAGGTCAGTTAGGACTAGGTTAAAAAGGGTCCAACGAAACCTTGAATGTTAACACTACTGAGCATGGGGCCACCCTAAGATGCGACTCTGATGGGTACATTCGGGAGGTGAAAAACCTGGAAGGGCACTCTCTCGTGTCGGCACGGGAGATCTGCAATGGGTTTCGGAAACATTTGGAGGAGGGCTTCATCCAACTACCTAGACTCCGCGGCCAGGAGTTCGGCAGCTATTTAGCTGGTTTGCCCTGCCTTACTGCGGCCCGAGCGACTAGGGGATGGTTACGGAGCATGAGGTCATTACTGCGTTGAAGCAGGTTGGCTGAAACAAATCTCCGGGGCTCGATGGTTTGCCCTACGAATTGTTCTTGAGGCTGTCGCCCGTGTTTGTGCCCCTTCTGATGGGCGTGTTTAACCACTGATTTGCCCAGGGCTCGATCCCGAGGCAGGTAACCAAAGGAGTGGTCACGCTTCTGAAGAAGGGGGAATCTAGACGACTATAGGCCCATTACTCTGCTTAATGCAGATTTCAAGATTTTGTCCCGCGTTCTTGCGAACCGACTGCAGGTTGTTATCGACGACTTGATCGAACCAGATCAGAACTACGCTGTGAAGGGTCAATCAATTCAGAACAATCTGCACTTGGTTCGCACAATCTTAGAGGGGTTAGAAGACGACACTGAAGCCGCGCTGATCAATTTAGCTCAGTCCAAGGCATTCGACAGGGTGGACCATGGGTTCCTGAGGGCTGTTGTGGAAACCGCTGGCTTTGGTCCAGACTTCCACAAGTGGATCTCCGCCCTGTATCGTTATCCCGCGGTGGTGGTGCAAGTAAATGGTAGGTTGTCGGAGTCCTTTGGGGTCTCCCGGTCGGTGCGGCAGGGTTGCCCGCTGTCACCTCTTTTGTATGTCCTGGCGTTGGAACCCTTCCTTTGCAAATTAAGGTACGAGGCGGCGAGACCAGTCCTGCACTGCATAGCTCTGCTTGGTGGCAAATTTGCCAGGGTGTCCGCGTACGCTGATGACGTCACCGTGTTCGTTGCATGATGTATCGATATCAAAGCAGTGATAGAGGCGATCGCTGAGTATGAAGTTGTCACAGGTGCCATGATCAATCGCAGCAAGTCCGTTGGCCTACAGTTGGGCGCCTGGACCAGGGTAAACTTGCTTCCAGGTGTGTTCGGCTGGACTGATGGCCTGGTAAAGATCCTCGGTGTGTGGTTTGGGCCGGACCTCCAGTTTGACAAGAATTGGTCAGAAGTACAGACTAAGGTCGAGTCGCCGGTTGGGACTTGGATTCAGAGGAGATTGTCCTTAAAGAGTCACGCGGAGATATGTGCTACGTACGTGTTTCCTTTGATCCTTTACCATGTATCTGTTCTTCCCCTGCCTGCGGAATGCTGTAAGGCTTTAGAGCACCTCCTTTTCAAACTTCTATGGATGGGAGGAAAGCTGTATGTCCGCAGAAGCTTAGCGAGAGAGGTTTGGGGATGCCTGATCTGCAAAGCCACATGCACGCAGAAAGATTGGTGTTCCCGAGTCGGACACTGATGGAGGAAACGCACTGGGTACCAGTCGTGGAACAAGCTTTTCCACGGCTCATATCTGACCCTGCCGTGGAAGACCGGTGGGGGAATGGCGTTTCCTGACCGAATGCCGAGCCACCCTTAGGGCATTGCGGGGGTCCAGTGACCTTGCACGGCCTAGAAGAGACTATATGAGGAGTTAGTGGTGGGGACTGCTGAAGACCCGTTGGTGGTGGAGTGGCTACATCTGCTGAGGGGGGGGGAAGTTCTCTCGCTGTGGAATTGGGTGACTGCCAGTAGCTACATAAACAACTCCGAGTTCTAAATTACGTGGAGGCTAGCCGGGTCGTGCTGCCACTCTTTGGCAGACTAGCCAGGGATTTTCAGGATAGTGAGTTCACCTTATAAGTTGGATAGGAGTAGGCTAGATAGGACAGTAACCACCAAGATTGGATAGCTTGTGCCTTGTTAGGGCCTAGACTAGGGTAGTATACGTGTTGATCCTGTTCCCGTAGTCTTATTTTTTGATAGATTGGCACTAGGAGAGCTTCCAAAGATGCCCAGTCCACTTTTATTTTGTCCCTGGCCTGTTTTTTGCCCATTACGTACTTTATCTTGGAAGACGCCATCCATCCCTGTTGACCCCGACCCCAAGTTATTTTTCATACAATCCCTTAGGTCCTCCACTCCCCTCTAGGGAACGACCTGCTTGCTTTCACCTCTTCCCCCCGGGTAAGAGGACCGGAAGACATTGGGCGTTTCACACGACAGACCAACTGTAAGGTAGGTAGGGTCCCCTTACTAACCTGCCCCCATAGGCATTTTGTTTATTTGTTTTCTTTTTCTTTCTTTTTGGGTGTTTTCTAGTTTGCCCCCCTCCCCATCATCTCACCCCCATATATAATAAAAAACTTTTAGTTTGTATATATGCTTTTGCTTTTTTGTTTTGTAAATGTTATTTTTTCTCTTTTCAAAAACAGCGTGAATGTCGCCCGCCATCCCGTAAGCTGGGGAGCTGTTATTTTAAGTAGGTCCTGATAAGCATGTAGGCGGTTGTAGGGGCTGGGGACTGCGATGTGCTGGTAAACGATTTTGATGTTTACTCAGCATATCGCAGCCTCCATAGCCAGGGGGTTTCTGTACTAGTGAGCCGCACTCTGTCTGCGGCGGTTACCGTTGTCCACATGGACACTCATGGGAGGCTGGTCGTGATCGATGTTGCCGTTAAAAGCGGCGCATTCCGGATCATTGCAGTTTATGTGCCTAACATCCAAAGTGAGAGGGTTTCCTTTTTTCGGCGAGTGGAGGTGTCTCTCTCTTCGGGTCCGGCGCGGGTAGTGTTAATGGGGGACTGGAATGCCGTCCTGGACCCCAATATAGATAAGGTCGGGGGGGGTGGGTGAAAACAGCCTGTCTGACCTGATGACCTCGTGCAATCTGGTAGACAGATTCGGAAGGGAGATGTGGACATGGCAGTCTAGTTCGGCTGTCTGTTCGAACACATACTTGGACAGAATGTTAATTAGAAGGGGCGACAGATTTCCTATCTTGTTCCCCGTTCCAGTGGCGAGGTCATTCAGACCACAAACTTGTGTTGGCCCGTTTGAAATTAGGTAATAGGTCTAGGTTGGCTGGCTACTGGAAGTTGAACGTCTCCTTGTTGGAGTCGAATGACTTTCGGTAGCAGCTGACATCACTAATTCAGAGGAATTGGGCACCAGCCGGAAGCTACCTAAATAATTCTGAATTTTCATTGACATGGAGGCTTGTCCGGAATGCGCTGCTACTTTTTGGCATGCTTGCCACAGACTGCAAGAGGGATAAATATGTTCCCTTTTGCCTCCGCTGCAAAAAGGGTGATGATGAGACAAGCTATCACTCCTTTTTTCTTTGCAGCAGAGTTTAGAGGCTCTGGGAGTACGTCGGAGAGGTAACGGCTCGCATTAATCCCGAGTGGTTGGTGCTACTTGATTTGGCATACGTCGTCGACAATATGGACATGCCGTTTACTGGGGAGAAACAGTTGGTGTTCCTCGCGATCCTAGCTGTAGCTAGGTTAGTGACGTGGGCTACACATCTTCACATTTGTAGCTTGCCCCTTTCTCCATCATCTCATTCCCATATATATATATATATATATAATTAAAAAGAAAACTCTTCTAGTTTTTACATAATTTTTTTTTTTTTTTTTTTTTTTTTTTTTGCTTGTAACATTGTGGTACCTTATTTCCAAAAGCCACACCAGAGTCCGAATTAAGAGTGGCAGAGAGAGGCGAATGATGACCTATTTGGATCGTCCAGTGACCTTCCCATATCGGGAAGGGTAGCAATGAAAAAAGAAAGCCTGCAGAGCTGGCTAGAGGAATCCCCTGGAGGAATATGGACGTTGCCAGACAGCCGTAGAAGCAGCATCTCGCATCCATTAGCCTAAAGGAGGAGATGGAAGTTAGGGACGCAGTCAGCAGGGTTTTAGCCCACAAAAGGAGAGATTTAAGGAGGTGGCAATCCTTAAACTTACCCACACTGTCGTTAGATTTTTCTACACCGTCACAGAGTAGAAGTAGAGATAACAGCAGCAGAGGGGGATGACGGGAAAATACAACAAAACGGGTACCAGGAGGAAGAGATGCATTTGAGCCCGGGGCAAGAGAAGAGTCCAAACAAAACTCCATGTGGCCCGAAATCGATAAAACTCCGGAGCAGTATAGAGAGCTGTTCTGTGTGAAGTATAAAGCTCTGACAGAAGGAAACACAATAAAACCAGAGCCCGGAACAGTGGAAGTCTTAAGGGCTAGGATAGTCTCCTTTGTGACCCTAGATTTAAAAAAGGGCTCGTAGGGGCTCCAAAGGAAAATTTCATGAAGATGCTAGTTGAACAAAATATCCTGGCCACATATTTCATCAGACGTAGCTTCACCATGTCGGACGTGTTGGTGACTACTAAAGAGGAGGCGGAGTAAATGGTGAGAACGGACCTGGTCTGGAAAGGAATCAAGTTTAAGACAGTACCTGGAGAAAAGAGCTCTAGTATCCGTGCTCGGATTCCTATGCTGCATCAGTTCAAAGTTCCTCGGTGCAGTACTGTCTCAGTATGGAGATGTAGAAGCAGTCACTCTGGTCCATGGACTGAGAAACATACAGACCCGTGATTACCAAATAAAAATGAAGGTGGATAGAAAAGGGTTCAATGCCATCCCAGCCCAGCTTAAATGTGAACATTGGACAATGTCCCTCATTGTGGAATGGAGACGTCCATATTGCTGGCAGAAACCTTGACATATAGCGAAGGTGTGCCTACAGAAAGTAACAGACAGGCACGACGATCCCACCAGAAGCTGCGACAACATTGGTAACAACAACGTCGGCGGCAAAGGTAGAAGAGAAGGAGAAAGCCCCGTCCAATTGGACAACTGTGGGGAAGAAGAGTAGAAAGGCCACCTGTCGCAAAGAAGAGAAGAAAGGGGGCCTAAAGAGAAAACTGTCGGCACCTTCCCCCGAATCAGATGAAGAGGTAGAGAAGGACAGACCAAGAAAAAGGCCAAAGATGACAGCAACCCTGCTCCTGAGAATACCCCTCCAATCCCAGACCCTGATGGAGCAGAACATCCCGCCTCTTTTTAACCCCCCCCCCCAGAAGTAGAAGTGGTAGAGAGGGAGAGATCTCAGGAGGAAAAAGAAGAGATAGAAGTCCCAGAGGGCAAAGTTACAGTAGAGGAAGCCGTATCCGTACCTAAACAAGCCAGGACAGAGAGGACCAAAAAGATCAGAAAGCTGTCCTTTCTGCCCAGAGCGAGAATTTATGAGACAAGTGGGGTGGATGCTCAGGCAGAGCTGAACAGCAGACAAAGAATGCAGCTGAAACAGTTGGCAAATCTGCTATATGTGGATGGGAAGAGGATCCAGGACCCCAGAAAGAAAAGACAAAAGTGCAAGAGTAAAGCCGCTTTGGCAAATGCTCCAGGAGGCCAAACAAGCAGTACGGGACCTCAAGCTAATCAAGGAAGAACATCCCTCATTGAAGCAAATCCGTGCCAAATGTGAAGGGAGGGTCCCTATATATGTTCACCCCTCTATACAGAGCAGTGAAATTAACCTCCCTTGGACGTAGGGGGTCTGGCTCGAAATTGTCAGTCCGCAGTGAGAGAGCTCGTCATTACCTCTGGTCTGTAGTTAAGGGTTTCCTGCCCTTTTTTTTACTTTTTCCGCTTTTGCAAGTATTTATCCATCGGTGATCAATTTGCTAAGCAACGTGTTTCCAAAGACAATAATAAACATCTTGCTCTTCTGGTTCGTAGAAGATATGGGTGTGAACCCATTAATGGAAGCAAACATTTTCAATCTTTCAAAAACTGAACTTACAGAAATTGAAAATAGAGTTCTGTCTAAGGGATTGGATTTTTGTATTCCCCCGAACTGTATAAATAAAGAGAGAACACGTTCTGCCTTTGAAGTTTTGTTCTCCCAACTGAGACATAATGTTCCTATTTCCCCGGAAAGAATTTCTGGGATTTTAGTTTCCTTAGCTCACCGATACAGTAACACACCTGTTGATTATAGCGACTTTGTCTGGAACATAACGCAATTTAAAACTATGAAAGCGTTAAAATCCAATGGCAATATTTATATGTGCAAACAAGACAAAAGGTGAAGGAGTGGTGATTTTGGACAAATTGGACTACGTTGAGAAAATGGCAGTTATTCTCAATGTTTCGAAATTCCGTAAACTCGGTCCTGTCGAGTTGACGGATAATATTTGCAAGAACGAAGCAAAAAAATGTAAAGACGTCTACTTGCATTATTTAAAAAGAAAGTTTTTTGCAAAGAGGTCTATGACAGGATTAGACCCTCTGGTTCACAACGTCCTAGAATATATGTTCTCCCCAAAATCCACAAGCAAGGTGTTCCACTGAGACCTATTTTATCAATGGTTGGTTCGGCACAACATTCTTTGGCTCAGTGGCTTGTGGAAATTCTGCAACCTGTGCGCGAGTTATATACCACGCACTGTATCCCTGATTCTTTTCAGTTTGTTGATTATGTACGTGGGTTGGATTCTAATGCAGAGACATCTTTTATGTGCTCATTTGATGTCTCTAGTCTCTTTACCAACATACCGTTGGATGAGACTATACATATATGTACCGACGCGCTTTATGATGGTCGCCTGACTGCTCCACGTTTTTCTAAAGAGATTCTTATTGAACTCATTTTAATGTGCACAAAATCTGTGGATTTTAGTTGTGATATTATGTACTGTCAGGTCGACGGGGTTTCAATGGGGAGTCTGTTGGCCCCAACTTTAGCGGATATTTTCATCGGGTACAATAAATCCGTTCTGTTTAACTATAACAGAACCCACTACATATTTCAGATAGGTTGACAACACTTTTGCTGTTTTTCCATCGCAAAGTGAAGAGTCGATATTTTTTGATAGGTTGAATTCTATGCATGGAGCTCTAAAGTTCACTATGGAAAGTGAGAAGGACAATTCGCTTACCAGTGAAACCCCCTTACCCCCATTCAGCCAGAGCCAAAACCCCCTCCCCTCCAAAATCCCCCAAGAAGTCATCCCGGCACCCCTCTGGAGACACTGTTAAAGGGACTGAAAATCCCCCAAACCCCCTACTCAGGACACTCCTCCAAGTCCAGTCACTACTCCCACCCCTTTTCTTCTCCCCCCCCTCCTACCACCAAAGAAGACCAGGTCACAGAACAGACTAAGAAGTTTCCCTTCCTGCCAGGAGACAGGATATGCGAAACGGGCTCTGCTACAAATTCCTGAGTTGAAAGGGAGGCAGAAAGCACAATACGAGAAGCTTCGGAACTTTGTGTTCATTGGGGCGGAAAACATTACCAACCCCAGTAACTTTAAAGACGCGCCAATGCTGACAACCTTTGTTCGAGAGAACAAAGACTCCAGAACTCAAGCCCTCTGGAATATGCTAGAGGCAGCGAGGGATGCCATAAAGGGCCAGCAGCTGGTGGACATGGAGCACCCCTCGCTCAGAAAAATAAACTTTTAGTGTGAAGGCAGAATCCCCATCTACTGTCATCCTTCATTCTACAGGGCATTAAAATTAACCTTTCCCCTGGACGTGGGAGGCGTGGCTAAGGATGGACAGCCTTCTACGGATTTATGTACCGGCAGCCTTGGCCAGGCCTTCTACGTCCTCACGGCCGAGGATTTCAGACCCGTCTGTGACACTGCTTGAGGTAAGTGAACATGTCTTTGAACTTGGCCACTTTTAATGTGAGGGGTATCAGGTGTCGAAGCAAGGCCTCACGCATTGTGAGAGATTTGGTGTCCCTTAAGGTAGATATTGCCACTATCCAGGAGACCCACTTTATTTGGGACGAGGATTGTCAGGTGCTGGTGAATGACTACGATGTTTACTCAGCATATGGCAATACTTATAGTCGTGGAATCTCCTTGCTAGTGAGTCGCACCCTGTCAGCGTCGGTGAATGTTGTTCACGCAGGCGAGGACGGGCGGCTAGTTGTTGTTGATGTTGCCGTTAATAGTAGTGTTTTTCGGATTGTTGCTGTTTATGCTCCCAATTCTGCTGTAGAGAGGGCATCCTTTTTTCGACGGTTGGAGGGCTTCTTAGTGGATCCGGAACGGTTAGTTTTAATGGGTGATTGGAATGCAATCCTTGATCCCAATATAGATAAGGTCGGGGGGGGGGCTAGTGGGTCGGTGCGGTGTGACAGCACTCTGACCTGATGGCCTCGTGCGATCTCGTCGACAGATACCAGCTGGATCATCCGGGGTGGGAGATGTGGACGTGGCATCCTGTAGTACCTTCCCATCCGAGTACTTACTTGGATCGGATGTTAGTTAGAAGAGGCGACGTAGACTTTCTATCGTGCCCCACGTTCCACTTGTTAGGACACTCCGACCATAAACTCATTATGGCCCGTTTGAACTTAAGTGCTAGGCCTAAACTAGCCGGATACTGGAAGTTCAACAGCACCTTGTTGGAGTTGGAGGACTACTGGTTGAAGGTTACCGAATTAATTCAGCGGGCTTTAGTGGGGGCGGTTACAGGGAGTAAGTGGTGGGTTAATCTTAAGGCCAAATTCTCTGTCCAATACAGTCAACGCCTCGTGTTAGATAAGGCTAAGGCAAAGAAGCGCTTAGAGGATAAGCTGACCCGGGCAGTGGAGGGGGGGCCCTAGAGGTAGCACTAGCTAAACAAGACCTCAGCCGCTTGGCTAGCGAGCGGTATGAAGGTCAAGTAGTTAGGGCTAGATTAATGAAAGTTTCCAACGAGGCTGTGAATGTTGACGCTGTTGAGCGTAAGGCTGCTTTAAGGCGCGGTTCGGACGGGTACATTCGTAAAGTACATAACCTGGAAGGACACGCCCTAGTTTCGACTCGGGAGATCTGCGAGGGGTTTCGGGAGCATCTATCAGAGTGCTTCACCCAACTACCCGGACTCAGGGTCGAGGAGTTTAGCAGCTATTTGGCTGACTCGACTCGACTCGCCCCGCCTCACGGCGGCTCGGGCGGCTAGCTGTGATGGTCTTGTTACTGAACATAAGGTCATTACTGCGTTGAAGCAGGTCAGCTACAACAAATCCCCGGGGCTTGATGGTTTACCCCACGAGTTCTACTTGAGGCTCTCGCCCATGTTGGTCCCTATTCTGAAGGATATGTTCAACCATTGGTTTGCTCAGGGTTCCATCCCTGGACAGGTGACCAAGGGAGTGATCACATTGCTGAAGAAAGGTCAACGGCATGGTGAGGTGGAAAATTTCGACGATTTTAGGCCCTTGACTCTGCTAAACACAGAGTTAAAGATTTTGGCAAAGATTCTTGCAAATCGTTTGCAGGTTGTCATCACTGACTTGATCGAACCGGACCAGACTTATGCTGTGATAGGGAGATCGATTCAAGAAAATTTGCATTTGATACGCTCGATCATAGAGGGGACAGAAGACGACGCCGAAGCCGCGCTGATCAGTTTAGATCAGTCCAAGGCATTCGATCCTGGGAGCTGTGCTAGAGGCCGCCGAGTTTAATCCAGACTTCTGCAAGTGGATTTTTGTCCTGTATGATAGGCCAATGGTAGCGGTGCAGATCAACAGTAAGCTGTCCGAGTCATTTGCTACTCTCGGTCAGTGCGTCAGGGTTGTCCGCTGTTGCCTCTGTTGTACGTCCTGGCGTTGGAACCCCTCCTTCGCAAGTTAAGGGACAAGGCAGCTACACCAGTCCTGCGTGGAATAGTTCTCCCTGGAGGCACATGAGCCAGGGTTTCCGCGTTCGCTGATGACGTCACCGTGTTCGTGTCTGCCACACGGACATTCAAGCGGTGGTCGATGTGCTCGCTTGATACGAAGAAGTCACAGGGGCCATCTTCAACCGCAGCAAGTCTGTCGGCCTGTGGTTGGGGGCCTGGACCGGGGTAAACTCGCTTCCAGGTATTTTCAGCTGGACCGATGGACCGGTCCGTATTCTTGGTGTCTGGTTTGGACCGGGACTTCACCTGGAAAAGAATTGGTTGGGAGTATATGGCAAGGTCAAATCGTCGGTGAAGACTTGGATTAGAAGGAAATTGTCTTTGAAGGGTCGGGCGGAGGCGTGTGCTACATACGTCTTTCTGCTCATCCTTTACCGATTGTCTGTACTTCCTCTCCCTGCAGAAAGACTAACCCGCTTGCAAGGGCGCCTCGATTCACTATTGTGGAACGATGGTAAGCATTATGTCTGCAGAGAGGTCTGTGTCCAGAGTCCGAGCGAGGGAGGCCTGGGTCAGCCCAGTCTCTTGTGTCATAGAAATATCGAGAGATTGGCTTTCCCGAGTCGTTCGCTTGAAGAAGACGCTCCTTGGGTCCCTGTGGTTGAGAACTTGTTTCCCAATCTCAAACCCAACCCCTCGGTAGAAGGTCGTCGTAGATCGAGGGGGGAGTCTAAGTTCTTCTCCGAATGCCGGACCGCTCTTAGAGCTTTGCCGAGGACCAGTGTCCTCGATCAGCCAAGAAAGAAACTATATCGGGAGCTAGTGGAGGGGACCGCGAAGGATCCACTTTGTAGGCGGATGGGATGGTCGATGGAGGTTGTCCGTTCTCATTGGATTTGGGCGCCGGGATAGGACATTCTGAACAACTCTGAATTTTCCCTCACCTGGCGACTGGTCCAAAACGCGCTGCCCCTTCGACGAACTCTGCCGGTATAAAGAACATACAAGGGGCTTCTGTCCGCGCTGTGACGAACGCGAGCCTGAAACGATCGGGCACGCGTTTTTTAGTTGCAGCCAGATCCAGCCCTTATTGGAGTACGTCGAGGGGGTAGCGGCTCGCATCAATGCTGAATGTCTGCTCGATCTCGATGGTTATTTTGTGTACAACATGGAGCCGCCGTTCCCCAGGGAGGAAAGAATGGTTTTCCTGGCGATCCTGGCAGTAGCGCGCATGGTGATTTGGATCACGCGCCTCAAGTTGGTCCACGAAGGGACATCTGTTCCGGATCGGGATCTGATCGTTTACTTTAAACATTTGCTTAAAGTAAAGAATTACCAGCATCACCCTGGATTAAATGAGGGTGGTAGAATATAAAGTTTGTACGAGAAATGCTTAAATAATTTTGTCTCAAAATTTATTTGTGAAGTCGATTCCAGATATCGCTGAAACAGTTTACGATCTCAACATTAGATTAATACATATTTATTGTTGGTTTACTACGAAAGTTTACTAGGCTACTTTCTGTAGGGGATGATCAATATTCTTTTTTGAGATTTTTATGTTATCATCATGATGTTATGGTTGTAGTGGAAGCATGGGGGTTGGATTGGAGAGAATAATGTCCGTTTTGGGGTCAAAAAGTATGTGAAATTGTTTCGTATATGTATTTACATTAGCTAGTAGTGTAGGTAAAATTATTTTAAATATGTATTGTATATTACCCGTCCTTGCAAAGGTAAAATTATTTCATATACATGCTGTAAATTTTAAAAGTATGTATGTTTGTATGTCTGCCTAGGACTTTCAACAGAGACAACGGATTTTTACAAGATCCATATCATTTTGAAGAGTGACTCTTCGGACAACAAATATCAAAAAATTGGCCAAAAACGTAAATTCCTTCACCCTCAACTCGGCACTTTTCTACAGGGATGAGTCGCTTTTTTCGCCGATATTTTCGAAAGTCATCTCCTCTTTTCGATTGTCTAGCTATGTCACTTGCGGTGTGACGATGGGCGCAACAGCGAAGACGTCAGTTTTTTTTTCTTCACATTCTTTGCCTTCTTCGCGGTACAGGTTCGAGCCTGCCTACCTACCACCACTTTTTTTTTTTTTTGCTCAACCAACACGCTTACACACATCTCCACTTTCCTTTCTGCCTTCACGCCACGAGTTCCAGCTTGCTTGCCTACTACAACTTCTTTTTTTTTGCTCAACATACACCTACAAACACCCCGGAAACACCGGGCACCCAGGCTAGTATATATGTAAATGTAACTGTGTGTTCGTTCGTTCCTTATAGACTCTGAAACGGCGAGACAGATTTTCTTTAAAATTTACAGAACTTTAGTGTATAAGTTTGGGAGTGATCTTAAGTTTTGTCTCAGAATATCTGATAATTACCAATAATCAAAACCATTATTCTAATTTATCTATCATTGGTAAAGTCATTTTTTCCATGTCGTCACTTAGTAACAATGATAGAACAACGGGCCGTGAAAATTCTACTGTGGATAAGTTGATAGCGTTTTTTTTTGTTTTGTTTTGTTTTGTTTTTTTTAACTGGAAAGAAGTTTTATATACAATAATTTAATAAAAAACAGTAGGCTCTCTCGAGTGCTATGTAGAATAACATATCTTGGACTAAGTTACTGCATGGACTCATGTGAAGCTTCCTCCCGGGCGATTTCACAGATTTCGATGACAAAAATATAGGTTGGTTGGTTTTATTTTACGGCATATCAACCTTTTTCAGGTTATTTAGTGCTGAATCCAAATATTTTGAAGAAAAATATTTTAATATGATATATTTGTTGTTTTCAAGTCTGTTTCTATTTAACCCATAGTTAGGACCCTAACAGGTACTACCACTCCGGGTCAGAGTGGACCTGGGAGCAATGGCAATTAAAGGGTGGCTCCACACTCCCCAAAGCCCGCAAACTGGGGCCTCACCACTGGATATAGTTTAAGGTCATATCCAGGACCAAAAAATATAGCAGTATGAAATATTCGTTGATCATTCAATCCCAGGCAACGTCGGGTGTCCCTCCTAGTAATATATATATATATATATATATACACACACACACACAGTGAATAATAGCCTTGGAGAGATGCACGCTACCCTCAGGTGTGAGTAGCCTTCTAGCACGTAGAGAGCCCACTTTCCTTGCAGCAACATTGGCAATTACCTCGATGTATTTATTCCAATTTATGTTGTTTGTGAATATTAACCCCATGAGCTTGAGGGAAGTATTTTCAATTAGTGTATCATTAGCCATGGCAATCAGTGGTAGAGAAAGTTTCTTGCAATTATTAAAGGAAATAAGCTTGGTCTTAGTGACATTGAATGTTACCACCCATTCACCACAGACTGGAGGTCTTCCTCTATAGTTTTAACCATTTCCTTAGACATGTATTCATTCGTTTTCCCCTCGAGTCTATTATAGAGTATAGTGTCATCAGCAGATATATCCATCTCAGAGAAAATTTTATAACATTACTCCTTGGAATTGGTAATCTTTGTTCTCAACATGATTGACCCTCAGCCATCACTTTCTAGTCACAATTTCAAGAGAAAAATAAGGAGAAATAAGATTTGAATTTTTGGAAGAATTGTTGCATGGGGGGTGATAACAGATAACGATGATAATTCCGCTGTAAAAGACATATTATATCACGGACTTCATATTATTAATACGGATTGGGAGATATGCAACAGTTCTTAAATATAGAGGAGAGAAGATTCATTATTATGATGAAGGAGGCACATTACTTGAGGGGGGGGTTATACAAGAGTTCGTTTATAGATGAATATACAAAACATATTTACCTTTTTGGTTGTAAAGATGATACGAAGACAACAGTTACAAAATATTGATTTCTTTATTCCTCAACCAGCCGATTGATGATGTCAGGAATTCAAGCCTTTTCAACTACACGGTCTACTCTTCTCTTCGCCTCTAAGGGGCTTTCAGTCTCTAATTAACTATCACTGTGTGATCTGCTCTGATTATCTCATCCTCTCTAACTTCGAACCCTCGATTCATATATTGATAAATCTTTGTTTATGACGTCAGAAGTGCGGTTCCCAACTTTCACATGAATTTACATATGTCTGTCCACACACGCTTTTGGCAAATAAAGTATTCCCAATTCTAATTGTTTAATAGCTAACCTATTTTAAAACAATATTTTTTTTTAACTCGCATTGTCCATTCTTTTAACTGACATTTAATATCCAGTTATTCTAAAAGAATGGACAATCGCTTTCTTCCCCCCCCCCCCCGACAAATAATTTTTAGCTATTTCTAAAAGAATTAATAAGGGACTGCATTCCTAGGATTTCAATTATCCACTTGCCAACAGGGTTCGATTCTAGCCTTTTCCTTATCTAGTCTGCCTACTTACTTATATGAGAAGGGGACAGCCCTTATGCAATAGAATCAGATTCAATAATACGATTGGAGATGAACTTACAGAAACTAAGGCATGATGTAATCAGCCAATTGATTGGATCCAGCCTCTACGATCTCCCATCTAGCCTGAGAAAACATGCTTCATCATTGATAATCTTTTTTGTTCTAGACATGATCCAGTTTAAGTCACCGCCTTTTAGTATCTATTTGGGAAGAAAATAAAACGGAGAAATAAGGTTTTCATTTGAAGAACAATCAGATTGAATGATCTGAGATTGAGGATGAACTTCTAGATACTAGCGGGACCTGTGGAAATTCCACAACAGACTCTTTCATATGTAATATATTGATGTTGGCATTCTGTGGATGTTCAGCATAAATAGAGACACCCTGATATTATTGTAGCTCTTTTGTTAAAACTACAAAAATACTTATCTAAGCTAACAGGAACGCCTGGCATAGCCTGGTTGTAAAATAGTTTAATTATGATATTTTAATTCATGAAGATTTCGTATATTTTATATTGTCAATTTTCTAGCGATTCTTATATTATAAAGTTGTGATTTCAAAAATAAAAAAAATATATATTCATATGACTTGAGTGCATTAGCTTGAATTGAAACCGAAACTTATATAGAATCTTGAGTATTGTCGACAATATAATTATTTATAAACGTTATTTTGTAGTGAAGGGAGAAAATAAAGCATATTAAATGCGCATGCATAGTAGAATGGAAATAAATGAAACATTGAGGAATATTAGGGTCAACAGCTCGCAAGTGCTAACTTAACACACAAATAAAGTTTTGTATATGAAAAATTAAGGAAAACCGGATTAAATAAAACTATAGATCAGTTTTAGTCAGAAATGTTAATTTAGGAAAGTTTATACAACTCCTGCTTTTGGTATGAAAAAGTTTACGGAATATTAGTTAAGGGGTTGGGCTGTGTATAGTTATATATTTGGTAGTGTGAATTATGTATGTGAGTATTTAGCAGCGTAGCACTGTGTTTTGGTTTACCTTAACCTTTTAGTGTGTAGGTAGATGTGCACAAGGTGATGGAAGTTGTATGCGAGTTTTTAAGTTTTTTATTTATTTATTTATTTTTTATTTTTTTTTTTATTTATTTTTTTTTTTATTTATTTTATTTTTTTAATTTATTTTTTTTATTTATTTTTTTATTTTTTTATTTTTTTTTTACACCATTACAACAATGATCATTTATTATATTATAAATCTTGCCCGTCTGTTTAAATGTATGTATGTCTGCCTAAAACTTTCGACAGAGGCGACAGATTTTCACGAGATTGGTATCGTTTTGAAGCACGACCCTTCGGATGACAAATATCGAAAAATTGGCTAAAAACATTAATTTCTTCACTCATAACTGGGCACTTTTCTGCATGGAGAGGTCGCTTTTTTTGGCCGATATTTTCAAAAGTCATCCCCTCTTTTCAATTGACTAGCCTTAATTTAAACTTTGTCACTTCCTGTTCGGCAATGACGCGGCAGCAAAAAACATTTTTTTTCGCGTTCTTTTCCTCCTTTGCAGTACGGGTTCGAGCCTGCCTGCCTAGGAACATTTTTTTTTTTTATCACTACACACCTCCAAACACCCGGGCAACGCAGGGCACCCAGACTATTAATTATGTTAGAAAACGAGGCTACATCAAAGAAATATCACTCATTCTTGTTCACTGTTGCCATATTGGCCATTTTAAAGCCAAATTTTGCCAAATTTGGCCTTTTTAAAAGCGTTTGACCTTCAAAAATTGTATTTGGCCTTTTTCAAAGCGTAACGTATAGACGAAGAATGGAATATTGTATAGATTCTTAAAACATTTCCCTTAGAAAGAAATTTTTTAGTGAGATGTTAAATTTCTTACTTTTCAATATGATTGACCCTCGGCTATAGCTTTCCAGTATCCATTGTATTGCTAAGTAGCAATTTATTAGCACTTAAAACAAAACGTACTACATAATGCAGTAAATAGTCAACTTGATAAAACTTCTAAACACAAATGAAATATCGACTGTTATAATCTTTTAGATTAAAGTCGAGTTAATGTTTATATATATATATATATATTTTAATCATAAAACTAAAATGTTTAAAAAAAAATAGAACAATTAAAATGGTTTTTATTTAACATTAGTCGTAATTTGCAATTAACTCACCAAGTGATATCTTTCACTATGGTTCTATCACTGTTTGACATCTCCCTGCTCCTGTACACTTATACCACACTACTTTTATTTCTTTCAACTGTTAATAAGCAATGTAATAGTCCATTATAAAAATATCACAAGTAGTAATCCTATTTAATTCGTAGATGGCGAGTAAAAGAGGGAAGTAGTATATAGCGAACAAAAGGAGACTAACTTGGGTTTTTGCTTTTATCTAAAAAAAAAAAAAAAAAAAAAAAAAAAAAAAAAAAAAAACTCTTTAAACTCACTTCTCCAGTTCAGACAATCTAACCAAAACTCAGTGGATGACTCAACATGTCATTGTTTTCTAGTCACGATAGAAATGTTAACGATTTTATTAAACTAGATTTGCTTTTTCAATATATATTGAAAATAAAAACTGATATTTTACAAGTATATTAATAAACCGCTTATAACAGGTTTGAATGTTAGAAAGTTTTTCCTAAACAATATTACAATACTTGGGAATAAATTAGCAAATCTTATGAAATAAAACACTTTGCATTTGCGTTTGTTGCTGTTTTAATTCCATTCTATTGTTTATTTAATTTTTTCTTCTTCGCTTTTACATTTTCAAGACTAGGAAGATTCCTCTTTGTTAGATCAATTTTGGATACAAATTCATTACAGCTAGGATCATCCTTGGCTATAAATCGGCGACATTCAATTTCATAAACCTTAGATGAATCGTGATTAAGTTCCGTTTTCTCAAGCAAAGCTAAATTTGATTGGTCAGATTTATGAAGAGGTTTTCCATTAGAATTCCAATACACATCACTTGTATTTGAATGTTTTCCTTTAGAATTCGTTTCATGTATCTTTGAAGCTTCATTTTCAGGCGACATTTTCATCACACCACAAAGTCTTGTAGAGCATCTGCAGGATGTGATGCTTGGATGGAAAATGGTTGGCATTTGAAGGTCTTTCTTAGCCGCATCAGGCGGATATCCATATCTTGTAAACACGTCTTTCTGGAAAGTTGTTTTACCAGCCGGTATAGGTTTAACTGAGTTTTGATTTCCATCATGATCCAAGGATTTCGCAGCACG
Organism: Euprymna scolopes; assembly: GCF_053919585.1. Classification (NCBI taxonomy): domain Eukaryota; kingdom Metazoa; phylum Mollusca; class Cephalopoda; order Sepiida; family Sepiolidae; genus Euprymna; species Euprymna scolopes. Next base: position 141,954,993 of record NC_136488.1, read on the forward strand.
AAGATCAAACCAACGTTTGGCAAACTGGCAAACCAAGTCAGTAAATTGTTGAAGAAATATTTTCTTAGGTTCAACTGGATTATCTTTGCTTTCATCTGAAGGTAGATTAAAACAAAAATACATTAATTTTTTTTTGTAAATTACAGAAGGAAAATCAAAAATATCTATTTTATAAAACGAACTTTGTATCTCTGATTTAGTTTCCTATGGACTCGGAAACGGCTGGGTCGATTTTTATAAAATTTCACAAAAAGGTACTTTATGTATCTGGCAGTGTTCTTAGATAGGTTTCGCATCAGAATGTCTTTGATAAGTATCGATAATCAAAATAATCTGATGAAAGAACGAACAGCCGATTTTGACCAAAATTAACATCTTACATAGCCTAAGATCACAAACGCATTTGAGGTCCAACATAAAATCAACATTAGGTTCTTTGATATGACAGGGGCGTGTTCGAAATGAATGCTTTTGTTTAAAGCACAATTTCGCAATGGTACATGTCTTTTTCATTTTAAACTGAAATGAAAACTATTATCACCATACAACCAGTAATGCAAGGCATATAAAATCAAGTCGGAAGATATTAGTTAAATTTAATTTAAAAAACTGATACAAAAAAAAAAAATTTCTGAGGAATTAGTTCCTGCATCCCAGATTTAAATGCTGCATTCTGCCCGCCCGAGCAGCTAGCAGTAATGGGATGGTTACGGAGCGTGAAATCATTACTGCTTTAAAGCAAGTTGGCTATAACAAATCTCCAGAGCTTGATGGTCTGCCTTACAAACTGTATTTGAGGCTGTCACTTATGTTTGTTCCTCTTCTGACGGGTGTGTTTAACCACTGGTTTGCTCAGGGATCCATCCCTGGGCAGGTTACCAAAGAAGTGATAACACTAACGAAGATAAAAGAGCAGCATGGTGGGGAGGACTTAGATGATTATAGGCCCATCAATCTGCTAAACAGAGTTGAAGATTTTCCGCATTCTTGCAACTGACTGCAGGTTGTTATCTGCGACTTGATCAGACCGGATCAGACCTGTGCTGTGAAGGGGAGATTGATTCATAACAACTTGCACTTGATGCGCATGATCATAAAGGGGTTAGAGGATGACAAAGGAGCCACGCTGTTCAATTTAGATCAGTCCAAAGCATTCGAGAGGGTCGATCATGGTTTCTAGGAATCTATTATAGAGACCGCCAGCGTTGGTCTGGACTTCCGCTTCTGTTCTGTATCATAATCCTGCGGTAGCAGTACAAGTAAATGGTAGGCTGTCAGAGTTCTTTGGGATTTCCGAGTCAGTGTTTTAGGATTTTCCACTGTTTCCTCTGCTTTATGTCCAGGTGTTGGAGCCCTTCCTTTGCAAGTTAAGACAAATGGGTTGTTGTCAATAGCAGCAAGTCTGTTGGCCTGCAGTTGGGAGCCTGATCAGAAGCAAACATCCTTCACAGCAATTTCGTCTGGATCGACAGTCCAGTTTGGATTCTCAGATTATGGTTTGGATTGGGCCTCCAGCTGGATAAGAATTGGTCGGAGGTACAGGCTAAGGTCGAACCGTCTGTTGGGACTGATTCGTAGGAAATTGTCCTTGAAGGGTCATGTGGAGGCGTGTGCCACTTATGTCTTTCTATTGATCCTTTACCGGATGTCTGTACTTCCTCTGCCTGCGGATCACCTTAAGGCTTTTGACCAACTCCTTTTCAAGCTTCTTTGGACAGATGGAAGCCGTTTGTCCATAGATAGATCTGTACACAAAAGCTTAATGAGGGAGGCTGAAAATGCCCGATCTGGACTATCATCGACACACTGAAAGGTTGGCTTTTCTGAGTTGGACATTACTTTAAGATTCTCTGTAGGTCCCTGCAGTCGAGTGCTCTTTTCCTCAGCTCATATCCGACCACACCACTGAAGGTCGAAGACCAAGTGGGGAGACACTGCTCTTCACCGAATGCCAGACCGACCTTAGGGCATTGCCAGGGTCCAGTGACCTTGCACAGCCTAGGGGGGAGGCTATATCAGGATTTAGTGGTGAGTACTGCAAAAGATCCGCTGGTTGAGCAGCTATGCATGTCAAGGCAGGGGGTTCGCTAGCAGTGGAATTGGGCGCCAGCCAGAAGCTATTTAAATAATTCAGAATTCTCTTTAATATGGACCCGCCGTTTACTAGGGAAAAAACGGTTGGTGTTTCCCGCGGTCCTAGCAGTAGCTATATTAGAGACGTGTGTTTCACCTCTTAATATTGTTTTTGGGGTTGGATCTGCTTAAAGTAAAGATCAAATGCCATTGGAAAAGATTACATCGCATGGACTTTGATAGATGGTGCACAACACTGGCTTGTACGTCCGACAAGACGCTAGGTTTGAGTTTACTTTCTTGCCCTAGCAGTATGGTTTTTTTTTTTTTAATCTAGCCATGAAAGTGTTTTGGGATTTAGGTTAGGATTATTAGGTGGTAACCACTTCGAGTGCAGATTTTTTGTTAGGTTCTAGACTAAGTTTAGTATGAAAGTCGTTTCCTGTCCTGTCTTTATTTTTTCATTGGCACGGAGAGAGCTTCCAAAAATACTCAGTCCACCCTTTGTTTCCTCATATATATATATATATATATATCTTGGAAGACGCCATCCATTCCCTATGTTACCCATCACTATCAAATTTGTTTTTGAAATACTGTCCCTTAGGTCCCGCTCCCCACTAGGGAACGACCTGCTTGTTTTCGACCTACCCGCCCCCATAGGCATTTTATTTAGTTGTTTTACTTTTTCTTTCTTTTTGGGGTGTATTTTAGCTTGCCCCTCTTCCCATCATCTCATCCCATTTTATAGATTTTAGTTTTTGATCTTTTTTCCTAAGTTTGTACATAAAAATATTTTGTTTCCAAATGTACATGTTTAACTTTATTTTTTCCAAAAAGTGCAAATAAAGTCCACCATGCAAGCTGGGGATATTTTAAGTAGTTAAACACCATGGAGAGAATGTGGTATTATGGTGATAGTGTATGGCCAACAAAGTCTGCTAAAAAATACTTAGAAAAAGTAGTTAGAAAGATCACCCTCTCCCGACCCTCACTTCCCCCTACTTGGCATTGTGCCTAAGTGTTTCTGGACCCCAAATGAGGCTCTAGTAGTAGGTAATGCCAGAGCCGAGGCCAAAGCACTAAAATTCTCAGCCTTTGTGGATGGGACGTCTAGAAAGCAATTCACTTTGATCAGTGTGGAGAAACCCCTTCATATCAGACAATTGCTATTCATTTGGACATTGCCAGAGCTCCCACTTTTTCGGGAGAGCTGGTCTTCCCCTCCACATTAAAAACGACCTTGTGGGGAAACAAATACCACGACAGAAAGCGGAAAGCTTAACTGGCCCCAGGCCAGGTTTAAAAGCCATTTTCATTTCTGTGCTGACTCTTATGATTCTTAACTTAATTTCCAACTCAATTCACTGTCTTCTTTGGCATAACGGTTAACGAGGATGACTAATTACCATATATTTTCGAGTTTGATCCCACGTCTCTATCTTTTACAGAGATTTTTTATTTCATCTTTGTACCAATATCCTCCACCCGGGCAAAAGTTAATTACAAACTCCTTCACATTCTTTTTCCTCCTCCACGGTATGGGTTCGAGCCTGCATGCCTACTACCACTTTTCTTTTTTGTTTGCTAGTCTATAATATAAATCTCACCTGTCTGTTTAAGTGTATGTATGTATGTATGTATGCCTAAACTTGCTCTTTTTGGTTCAATGTGGCAGTTATTTAGAGAGTTGAATTGTCTCGGTGCAAAGTCTTTCCTCACTAGGCATTGCTTGATATAAATTAGATACATTTTTTACCATCTCATATATCTCAATAGCAGAAAAGGCTGACTGTAGCCTAAAACGGCAAAACAGTCAATGAAGTTGGCAAATATAGCTATGAACGTAAATGGCAATAAGGGAACTGGAACTTCCAGGGCCTGGCCCCACAGGTGTCTCAGGGCTCCACAGCCTGGACCGGGTCATCATGCTACTGCGAGGAAATATAGGACAATGACCATCAGCTGTTGGGATGTGCGGATGCTGCTTGACTTAACGTCAGCAATAATGCATTCAGAGCGTAGATCTGCTCTTGTATCTAAGGAACTTCAACGTTATGACATGGACATAGTTCCTCCGTCTGAAACCAGGCTGGCTGATAAGGGACAGTTTTTTGAGTTGGCTGAGGCCTACACCATTTTCTGGAGTGGTAAAACAGATTGATGTAAGAGGGAATGAGACGTGGCTTTTGCTATAAAGGCATCAATTCTTTCTAGACTGGAAGAATTTACCTGTGGTGTGAGTGACCGGATCATGACTATGAGGTTACCTCTGGTAAATGGTCGTTATACAACTTTTGAGTGTCTATGCACCCACTATGGATGCAACAGAAGATGAAAAGGTTGCTTTCTACGTTGCTTTGTGCAGTGTAGTTAGATGTATTCCCTCTGCTGACAAGATCTTCATTCTTGGAGATTTTAATGCTAGGGTGGGAAGAGGTTTTGAAACCTGGGATGTGCTGGGTAAAGACGGAGTGGGTAAGTGTAATAGCAATGGTCTGATGTTGTTGCAGTTTTGTTCAGAGATCGGTTTTAAAATTGGTAACACCAGGTTTCAGCAGAAGGATAAATACAAGACGACCTGGATGCATCATTGTTCCAAACAATGGCACTTGATAAACTGTTAGTCAGAAAACGTGAGATGAGGCATATCTGCAGTGTTTATGTCATGCATGGCGCAGAGTGCTGGATCGGCCATCGGTTGGTCCATGCAAAGGTTAAGTGTGTTGTTAAGCCCAAGATGAGGGGGCCTGGTGTAGCTATCCCAAGCTACTTAATGTTGCCCATCTAAGGGACAATATTGTGAGGGAGAAACTAGTTAAGGAGATGGAGATTGACTGAAAACACTCGGCCTGCTTTTAAGAAATCTGTCTATGAGGTATGTGAGAGAGTATTAGGTGATTGTGAGTGTAAACATCAGGATTGGTTCAATGAGAATGATACTGAAATTCAGGCTCTGCTTGATTCAAAGACCAGAACATTGTATGCTTATCTCAGGTGTGGTTTGAAAGATGGTGAGCAAGATCAATTGAGGGACAATTTTAACGCAATCAAGGAGGTTGCAAATCATGCAGGATGAATGTTGGAGGCAGAAAGTTGCAGCCTCATATTCGAACAACACCAAGGTCTTATATAGTCTACTGCCTATCACTCCTTTGCGCTCGAGTGATGGTGGGGATCTTCTTAGAGACCCTACCAACATTCTTCATAGATAAAGGGAGAATTTCGATGACCTGAACAGGCCTTATGTTGATCAGGAGTTTGTTAGGTCGATTCCTAGCAATCCGGTCAAGGATATCTTGGCAGAGGTTCCTTCTCTGCAGGAGGTTGAAGCAGCTGTCCATAAGCTGAACAATGGAAAGTCTCCTGACCGGAGTTGTTTGCATGCAGAGATCTTTAAATGTTCTGGACCCAAGATGATGCAATACTTATTGCAGACTGCTTGGCGGGATGAGTGTGTTCCGCAGGATTGGCGGGATGCATTGATGGTGGTGCTATACAAGGGGAAGGGTACTAGAGATGGATGTTTGCTGTCAGTAGTCAGTAAGCTGCTCTGTAGGATCATGCTAGACAGAATGCTTGAGCGCATTGCTGACGATGTTTTGCCTGAGTCGCAGTGTGGTTTCAGAAGATGTCGAGGGACAGTGGATATGATTTTTACATCCAGCCAACTACAGAAGAAATGTATAGAACAGCAAAAGGGTCTGTATCAGGTGTTCATCGATTTAACCAAGGCCTTTGATACAGTCAATAGGGATGCTTTGTGGGAGATTCTGAAAAAGCTTGGCTGTCCTGACAAGTTTGTAACCATCTTGAAGCTCTTCAACGATGATATGAAGGCTGTGATCAACGTTGGGGGAAAGCTGGCTGATCCTATCTCATTAGAAAATGGTGTTAAGCAGGGAGACATTCCAGCACCTACACTCTTTGCATTGTATTTCACCATGGTCTTTCGGATGGCATTTGGGGGTTGCTCTGACGGGGTCTATATTCGTTACTGAACTACTGGGGGGGGGGGTTCAACATTAGGCACTTCAATGCAAGTACAAAAGGTACTCACCAATACAATTTGTGACTTGCTCTAAGCGGATGACTGATCTGGTGGCTCATACGGTGGCTGATATGCAGCATCTTGTGGACGCCTTTGCAGTTGTCTGCAGTGCATTGGGCCTGACTATCAATCTGAAAAAAACTATCTTAATCGTTACGGATCAGCAGGGCAAGTGATGCCTTTGGAAAGTTGGACAGGTGTTTGTGTGTTTGTCATGGGATCTTGCTGCCAACAGAGATTAAGGTTTGTGCCGTATGCGTTCTGTTTTTCTCTATGCCTGTCAAACTTTGAAGCATTTGAGACGTCTAGAGCAGTTTCGCCAGATGTGCCTATGGCGAATCTTAGGTGTGGGTTGGCAAATGTATGTGTGATGTGGACGTGCTTAAACAGACCCAATGTCTAAGCATTGAAGTTCACATTATCAAACAGACCGAGATGGAGTGAACATGTGGTGAGGATGTTAGACATTCGACTTCCCAAACAACTCTTTTATAGCAAGCTTGCCGAGGGAAGACGTCTGGCTCAAAAGCCTAAAATGAGATTCAAAGATTGTTTGAGGTCCACCCTAAAAAAATATATGAGATAGATGAAAGAACCTGGGAGAGTCTTGCTTTGGATCGTGGAGAGTGGAGAAGAACCTTGTGGGGAGGTGTGGGCAAGTTTGAGGCAGATCGGACCCAGTATGAGTGGCTGAAACGTGATATCCGGAAAGGGAGGGTGAAAGGAGCAGTGAATTGGCGGAGGTGCCAAATTGGTCTGGAGTGTGAGAAAGATTACACACCTAGTCCAATGTAACTAAATTTCTGTAACACTGCATGTCTTCAGAATTTTATTATTAGGTGCTTTTACACTTTGCACTGGATTTCTGTGATGTTGACTCGTCTGGCAGGCGACAAACTGCCGGAGTATGCCAATCGCCGATCAAATTTAAAAAACGCCAGGAAACCAAAAAATAGCAACATTTATCGGATATTAATTACAATGGGGAGGGGTGGGGGCGATATAACAACCAACCATATGTTTTATGAATCAATGAATTTTTGTTTTGTTTATATAAGTATTGTTTTTGTTTTAAGGAAAATATATATATATATTTTTTTTTGTAAGTTTTTAACGTATATCCTGAGAAAAACTTAAATTTCATTTTGTTTGCTTTTTTCAAGAAAAGTTGTAAAACCTTTTAGAAAAATTTGTCATTTTTAGGCTTAGGCTAGCATGTGGTTTCTGCGACATGTGCTGCACCTCAATTAGGATGGTATTAATTTTATTAGCAAAAGTTTATAACTTGCTTAGGCGTCTGCAAAAAAATTATTGAAGCTCGTTAACTTCAATTTCGTGGCTTCCATTTCTTATGACTGATTAAAATTAAAAACTAAATTTTGTTTCTTACAATTTATTAAAAATCGTCCGTTTCGATTTTTATTGACTAACTGCATTTGTTATCGTTTTTTAATTAGCTGATTCTCACGGTTTACGTTAGCTGCTTGTCGAGCCCAAGTCAACATTTATAGAAATCTGGTGTGCAAGGTTCAAAAGTACCTTTGATTTTAATTCTTCAGGTTCTTTTTTTTCTCCCCACCCCCCGGGACCCCATTTTCTCCATTGTTTCTGTGTAACTCTGGTTAGACATCGCATCACCAATGCAGCTGGTCCAACAAGCATCAAAAACGTATGTTATATAGTCACAGTACCAAAAAAAATGTATATGTTGGATAGCGGGGTATCAAAAGTGTTTATATGACATAGCGGGGTAGGAACATGGAAGTTTCATACCTTTATTCGTTCAGAGGTCATCTGTCTTCAATTGCTGGGTGTTGTGATGATGTAATACATACGAATGTATGTATTACATCACAACACCCAGCAATTGAAGACAGATGACCTCATCATGACGTCATCAATGAAACATACTTGAACCTTTTAATGAATGATTCTGAGACGACCATTTATAATTTATATAAATTTATTCCAGATTGTTTCAGTGTATGGCACAATCATCTTGGCACACCGGATCTCGCCAGATCACCCAAGTTAAGCAACGTTGAGCCTGGCCAGTACCAGATGGTGACCATTTGGGAAGGTTAGGCGCTGTATGTACCTTCTAGGAATGTTGGGCGTGGGGCCAGTACCCTCACCCCGAAACAATACCTCCTCACTAAAAAAACATCTACATAGTTGTGGATGGCCTATGCCCCTCCAGAGGCCCAAAGCTATGGATAGAGATCGTCTCAGTGTTCCCCCAGGAGTCTGCAAATTTGTTTCTACATGCTTATTTTTCGTCCAATCCCGCTTCGGAGCTAATATGAATGCTGACAACTCCTAGACTGTTTAATTCTCATCTTTGACCTGTCAGTTCCCATATGTCATCCACAAAAGGACATGTTTCATTCATGAGTTCCGGTGACGTAAGTATCCAACGACATCTTATTAATGCGTGACCTATGGTTCACATACGCTAAGGTCAATCTAGCTTATATTTTGTTTTTATTTAGCTAAAGTAATTTTCTAAACATTTTAGCTAAAAACTTATTTTTACATTCCAGTGACCAATTTTATTTCTCCAAACTATATTTCTTAATAGCCACTATTTTTTTTTTTTAGCAAGATCTCTGGATCTAATATCCAACACTAACACGATAATCTTAAGATGCTCACTTAATTTAGACCAGGATTTCCCAATGGGGGGGGGCGTTGGGAGACTTCAGGTGGTCCCTGAGACTATTTAAAGGGTGGTGACAAAACAGCTTCTAGTAATATTACTAGGTGTTTCTGAACCCATTGTCTTTGGGATTCACAATCTATGTGGAAATTTATTGCATCACACTTAATTGTTTTAATTAAAAAAAAAAAAAAAAAAATCAAGAATCACTCTAATGTTGACAAAGCTTCTTGTGATTCAGAAATCGATCTGATTCATATTTTCAACAAGTCTTTCTCACCTATCGAATGGGTCCCCTGAGAATAGAAACCGAATGGATGTAGCGAAACGTGGTAATTGAAGACTTTTCCCATCAAATATGGAACCAAATATTTCAAAACTTATTGCTGATCAACAACAATCTGCAAATTGATTGGTTGATTCCTGTGATTATTATTCTGATTTTTATTTTATTGATTATTGTATTAGCAATGGTATGATTTATTAATTGAACCACTTGATTTGTAGTTGTTACTATCCCCGTTCGATCGACAGTGTAGAATTTTGTTGAATTAACTACAAATATTTAATTATTTATCTTTAATTATGTACTACCCGCTAATGTAGGGAAGGGGCGGTAGTATGTATCGAAGTGTCCTAAAGGGGCGTTTGCTGAAAAAGGTTGGGAAACCCTGATTTAGACTATGGATATAAAGTATTTCACTCTTGAAATGAATGGTGAGGTTAGTTTTGTTTTATGGCATATCAACTTGCTCTCTCAAATTCACTATAGTACTAATGTTAATTTAAGGGATCGTCAGTTGTTTACTATGTAACACTGCTTTAGGGATTAAAAAATAAAAAAAAAAACTAAAAAAAACTAAGAAAACAGTATATTAAATCATGGCTCCCAGCAGTGTTGATCAAACACCACCTCCCTTAATCTAAAAAAAAAAAAAAAAAAGTTACAGATATCAGATCTAGTTTCCTACTCTTAATTTGTAAAACCTATTCAGGTTATAAAAAAAATGTCTTCCTTACCTGTGAGATTCGTCTGTTTCCAAATTCAAAACGGATATATTTTTTCATTTTCCAGTGTTGTATTTATAATGGTAAAATCCAAAAGATGCATCTTTGGATTTTACCGTCATTGGATATTTTACCCTTCAGACTATCCATTCACATGAAATCACTTTTTCTATTCACCCTATTCCCTCTGCTTCACTTTTTGTTATCAAGTAAGATCTATTACTTGTAGTTTCATTTAATACTTTTGAAAGCAAAATCCGATCCCGCATTTTGCTACATCTTACCCTCTGATGAGAAGGAAAGTATTTCTTCAAAACTCCGTGGATCAAGGACTATCCATTTATTTAGTGTTTCCTTTTTAAAATTAAATGTTTTTAACTCTTTTTCAAAGTGTTTAACATGTTTTATTAACTACTTGTTCTTATTATAAGCTCTATCTCCTATTTGGTTTTATCGAGCTTTTACATCTGGTTGAGATTACTTTATAAATAGTAATTCTTTAATATTTACACTTTTTTTTGTATATAATACATTTTATACATTACTATAGTTTTGGATTTCCTTTAATATATTCTGGTTAATTTTATACGTTTCAAAAGCATCAGGATAACGAACAAATGCTTTTTTTTTTAACTGTTTAAGTATTTTAGTTTTATCCCCACCTTGTTTTATCATCCATATTACTAAGCTAGAAACTGGTGGTATAAAATCTATTAATTTTAAAGTAACACGAGCTATTCTCAAAAACTGACATAATGGTTCCATAAAACAAAAACAGAAGAGGTACTATCTTTATGTGGCGTACGAACTATTTGAAAGGGGAAAGAGTTTCTTTATCAAATATTTTATGAAGAAAAATGCCATCGATTTTTATATCTAAATCCAGAAATGTAGCCTGTTGTCCTTTATGTTCACAATTCAATTCTAACTCCTTTAGATATATAAGATGCTTATTTTTTTCGAATTCATCATTTTCGTTTATACATATAACTTTCATAGTTGTAGGAGATTTATAGATCTTATGATTTAGATATATATATTTTTTTTTTTTTATTTGTGATGACACACACACACACATATATATATATATATATATATATATATATATATATGTACACACACACTACAGATTTACCGAAAATGATGTAGGATCCAATCCCATGGAGATATCTATCGTTTGGAGTAATATTTTCTATTTGAAAATAACATTCTTTAATAAAATGATTATATATATATATATATATATATATATATATATATATATATATATATATATATATAATCATTTCGCAAATCCCCACTCCCATTTATTCACTTACCCAAACTTTAAACGAACTTATCAGCCTATACATTCCTAGCAAGTACAGCGTTAGATCCACACATGAGCTCATGCAAATACTTAAAACAATGCAACCCGAAAATAGAAATATCGCTTCCCTTGACGTAGAAAGTCTTTTTACAAATGTCCCTGTAGCGAAAACCATAGATATAATTATAAACAACATCTACAATCATCCGTCACTCCCCCCACTTAAAATTAATAAAAAATATATTAACAAAAATATTATTCTGCACCACGGAAATACCTTTTTATGATCCTAATGGCAACATATATAATCAAATAGATGGCGTCGCAATGGGATCAGTCCTCGGACTTACCCTGAGTGAATTTTATATGGCAGACTTAGAAAATAAAATATTTAAAAATAACAAAGCCCCCTATGTATGTACGTTATGTTGACGACATACTCCTCTTAGCTGATAATGACGAACAGATATATAAACTTCAAGATCTTTTTCAAAAAAACTCTGTCCTTAAGTTTACAATAGAATTAAATAATAAATTCACTTTCTGGACGTCCTTATAGACTCATCTAACAATACTTTCGACACAGCTGTATACAAAAAAACAACTAGTACAAAATCCAGCCTCTTGAACTTTAAGAGCGAGTGCCATCAGCGTTATAAAATTGCCATAATCAAAAATCTTTTAAACCGTGCTAAGATGATTTCTTCTACCAAAAAAGCACTACTAATAGAAATTAAAAATATCAAACAGGTTCTTATAAATAATTACTTTCCGAATTATATTTTTGATCAACAAATTAAACTATTGTTACAGTCCCCTAAAAACCTTAACAGCAACACTAGTCAATCTTTTAACACTAACCCTATAGACATATTTTATAAAAACCAAATGACACCAAATTTTAGAGTGGAAGAAAAAATAATTAAAAGCATCATACATAGATATACAACACCTCTAGAGAACAATTCTAAGATTAGATTTTTTATATACTATAAGTATCGAACCCAGAACCTCATCATTAAAAATAATTCCTCGCCGGCGACAAAAATGTTGGAGCAAACCAATATTGTGTACAAATTTCAATGCCCCTTAGGAGAGTAACTCCTAAAATAAAAACGCATGTATTGGACATACAAAAACAACATTGTCCCGTCGATTAACGATGCATTTGAACAGTACTAGCTCAATATACCAGCATTTAACAAAACATAGCTGTCCCCCTCTAATCTTAGAAAGGTCCTCGTAGACAACAAGGATTTTACAACGAGAAAGTAATTGTAAAAAAAATTAAAAATACTTGAAGCACTATATATAAAAACCCAGCACCCATCTATAAATAGCATTAATTTTGAAAGTAGCAATAATGTGCTGAAATGTTTAGCATAACCAGTATACGACTGGTTTTACTAACATTGCCTTTTATCATCCTAATTTTTAATCGAGTTTTTTATCACTCGTAAATGTATATTTTAATCGACTTTTCATTGACTCTTTTTCATTCGTAACTATATATTTCACTATTTTTAATATTTTATCTCCACCTGATGATGATTCAAGAAAGAATCGAAAGCGCTCGTGTGAACCATGGAACATTTGTAAATACCTTCCATCTTGGTTATTATTGTCACAACGTTTCGGCCGTTTTGCCCTTCGGCCTTCCAACGGTCTGCCTACCATACATACGAGGCATCTCCGAAAAGATTCAGAGAATATGTGCCCCCTACAACATCAGGACGGTATTCAAGAGCGAGTCAACACTCAGACGACACCTGGTACGCATGGATGAGAACATGACCCAAAACTACATATACTCCATCCCATGCAGTTGCAGAAAGGTTTACAAGAGTGAAACATGCCGCCCCCTTAAAGTAAGGGTGGAAGAACACCGAAAAGTGGTAACTAAAAGGGAGACGGAAAAATCGGGTATAGCCAACCATGTCTGGATGGAGAGGGGGGACCATCGCCCCCTATGGGATCAAGTAAAAATAATAAGCAGAGAGACCCACTGGAAAGTGAGAAAACTTAAACAGCTCACATGCTCGGACATAATCTACTGAGCAAACCAAGCATATGTAAGCAAATGCAATTTGGACACCTCGGATAGAGAGAGAAAACCTTGAACATAGGTTTAACATTAACAAAAACCAACTAAGAATTGTCCTAGTGACATGTGGCCGAGCGGTCCTAGACGTTGTATCAAAGTTTACAGTTACCCAAAGGTGCTGAGTTCAATCCTGAACGAAAGCAGTGAAAAAGTAACATTGAAAACAGAATCAGCAGCTATGTCCCAAAGCCCCGTAATAATAATAAAGGGTTGGTTCGAGACTCCTAACAAACGGTTCCCCAGTTCGATACAAAACAGAGGGCAAAACGGCCGAAACGTGACGATAACAACCAAGATGAGGAAGTCAGTCCGACAATCTCAATCAATGAAAACACCTCATCTCAAAAATACAGACAATTACTACCTTCCATCTTGAAGTTAAAAACATCTTACGAAAGATCGAAAAAATGAAAAAAAGAATCATTAAGCAAGGTCTGTTTTTAATAATGTTTGCCTGAATATATATATATATATATATATATATATATATATATATATATATATATATATTAGTTGAATGTAAAAAAACTTTTTTGCACTAACCTAATCTACCAAACTCATTTAAAAATTATAAATTTTCAATTTCATAAACAATTTTGATTTGGCTGTTTAATCTAAAAATCAAATCCAGCCTACATACGACGTGTGCATATATACACACACTGCACATACCCGACTTGCAAACGCATCCCATTGGACTAAGTTTTGGAATGGAAAGAATATGAATAGTGAGGTTGAAGTAATTTCAGTTAAAACTAAAGATTTTCCAAAAATACTTTACACCGTTTAAAGAAGGCCAGGACATTTGTAAGTACGATAAAAAGAACGCTAAAAAATTATTTTTGAAACACTTTTTGAAGAGTATTTTACTATATGAAATTAATAAAAATCAAGATAAAATATGAGGAGTTGAAATATTTTGTTTAAAGATACTTGAACTTTTGCCAAATGTTATTAAACTTACCTTCAAATATCATTCTTGCTTGCTCTGTAATGGCCACATCCAGATGAAGTCTGTTTTTGGTCGTATATAACTTGACTATATCAACCATATCAGTAATAGATATCTGCTTTGATCTTGTTTGAGGAACCGACTCGGGTTCAATGGTTGTAGTCTTGATCCATTCACTTGAACCTGCGCCGACAGACATCATACTTGAGTGAGAATTCAATTGTTTTGTATCTTTTATTACAATAGATTTCATGTTGAACTCGTTCTTATGAGTTTCTCCCATTGACTTGGAATACGATGAAACTGGATAATGGCTTTCGTTTTGAATAATGATTTTCTGACATTGAAGTTTATTATTCCTTATCAAATTACATTTAACCGATTGGCTATCGTTTTCCATGCTCTCGGTGCAAGATGAGGTTACCTCAAATAGATTTTTCTTTTTGTCGTTGGTAATAGAATTCAGGCTATTCAAATCCATTGTGTGCGAGGTCTCTTTAGGAAATTGGTTATTTGTTAGCAATTGATTGAAATTGCTCAACTCTTTAATCACTTCTTTCTTCTCTGCATCGATTATTACAGATGAACTAGTGGACGTATCTTCGGAGTCTTTCATTTCAACTTCAGAAGTATCTTTAATAAGAGGGTTGTTTGATTTGCTGCGCATGTCTGTCGTTTCAAAATGGGGTAATATTAAGCTGCAGTTTTTAGCTTTCACATGTTGCAATGCACAATTAGATAATTTATTCTGATTTATTTCGATAGCAAGAGTGTCGATAGCTTCCATGCTGGCAATTTCTAATTCATGTACTTTTGGAGCAGTCGAATCAGATTCTGTTTGTGGTTTCATATTCAATGGTTTTTCTTGCAATTCCTTTATACAAGATTTTGTGCCCACATGTTCTTGAGAAATGGTTTCATTTTTATGCATCTCACAATTTTGAAGTGATATCTCCGGTCTCAGAATTTTACAATTCGTAACCTTTTCAATTTCTGTCAAGTTTCCATTTGGCAAAGATTGGTTCAAATTTTTTGTTAGACTTGTATTTGATTCGTTTTTCTGAAAAATGTCGATTCGATCAAATCGATTTAATGCAACGACTGGAGACAAAATGGTGAAATTATTTTTTTTATTTTTCACCGGAAGTAAAGGTTCAGCAGAAAATGACGTCTTTTTAAGCACTGCATTTTTCCCTATTGGAATCTTTCCAACTTTTACGGAATTTTGGAGCGTTAATTTAGATTTAGCAGGAGAAGGAGTTACCTCATTGTCATCGCAGCAAGAGGTTTCATTTTGAAAAGAAACACAACTGGATGGTATAGGCGTATTGTCAAGGAGGGAAGTATTATCAGAAAGAATACAAGACTTATAAGAAACATTCTGGTGGTTGTCAAACGATTCCTGCATTGGAGAAGAATCTATTTCATGTCTTTGAAACGTAGTATTACTTGTTAAAATTTGGCCAGCATCAACTGGCAGCAAGTTACCATTTGCAGAGTCTCCGTTTTGTGGAAGCATATTGTCAATAGTATAAGGTCTTATTGAAGGCAAATTGTCATCAACTTGGAAAGCATCGTTTCCTTGGTTTTTGCTTTGTGTAGAGTTGGAAGAAAAGTGTTGCATTTTGTTTGGTTTGGATAAGGAATATTCATTTCGAGTTAAAATTGAATCCTTTTTCCTCTCTTGAAACGATCTGTTCTTTTGTATATTATTTATTGTTGGCAAAGCTATTTGTGGCGATATCGATAGCAGCTGTTCTTCATTAGCAAATGTAGGTGTTTTCAATGAAGAAATCCTGATTTTATTACATACTTCACCGGAAGAGATCATTGGAAGTACAGGTATTTCAGATGCATCTTCATTTGCCAAGGGAGGAAGAAGACCGGAATGAAGATTTACATTGCGATTGAACTGAAGTAGATTCGATTGATTTTTGTCGTCAAAAGTGCAAGACTTAATCGTAGCAGATTGGTCGGTGTTTGATTCATTTAAAGTTACGTAATTGTCAGGCTTAAAAAATTTCTGAGGATCTATTAATCTTTTCTCAAGGCTTGTGTTAGTGGAACTAACAGATCCTGCAAAGCTTTCATCTTCAGATAAATTTGCCAGAGGATAGATGCCGAAATTATTGTTTGATGTTGAAAAACAATTTTTCATCAGATTAGTTGCAGTCAAATCGATGAATTGACGTGGCAGAATCTG
Organism: Euprymna scolopes; assembly: GCF_053919585.1. Lineage (NCBI taxonomy): Eukaryota > Metazoa > Mollusca > Cephalopoda > Sepiida > Sepiolidae > Euprymna > Euprymna scolopes. Next base: position 141,971,352 of record NC_136488.1, read on the forward strand.
ATGTTCTTTATTGAATGTATCATTATTCGGAGCCGATGCTTGAAATACGTCTGAAATTTGAAAAGCAGCCTTATTTTTTAAAGGTTGCTTGGTACTGTAGTTTGGGTTTTCATAATTAAATCTATCACTTCCTTCTGTTAATTGAAGGTTTGCTGGGAATTCTGGTGCAGATGGAAGACAACAGTCAGTGCTTTTGTTTAGATTCTCAAAACAGCACATACCTTGATTCTTATCACAAGTCGTGCAAATGTTATCATTAGTTGGTTCATCAGATGGTGGCCGGTAGATATTAAGATTTCCATCTAATAGTTCTTCAAAAGAAAGACTAAGGACATCAGCTTCTACTTCACCATTTGTAGCAGGATACATAAAATTTTGTCCCTGCGATGCCACATTTTTACATTGCTTAACTCTTACTTCTGGTAAAGTGGGGTTTCCTTTTTCTGAAGATGAAGGTACACTGCTTTCCTGCATTACACAAAGACTGTCATTATTTATATTTCCACTTTCGAGATAACAATTCTTGTTCGGCTTTTCTATTTGGACATTAAAATCAAATTGATTTTCAGTGTCATGAGCAGAAAGCACTTTCCTTTGTGGATTCACCAGAATCTTTGAAGAAATTATTGAAGACTCAGTCAAAAGCAATTCCTTTTTTTTCGCCAATAATGGGCGATTGCGTGATTGTGCAGTTTGATTTTGGAATTCATTTTTGGCATCATCTTCCACTGGGACATCATTTGAATGATAATGTGGGTTAACTGGATTCACAGTAGAAATAAAATCAGATAAATCCATAGCACTAAACATTTGGAGAAGATCCGTGCGCTCATTTGGGTTCAAATAGAAGATCAAGCCACATAAAATTCTCAGATCACTGAACTTGACGAGTTCTTGATCTGCAGATAAGTTAAGATATTGGCTGTCAATTGGATCCAACCATTTTGTTGAAATATGCATTTTACGAATTTTTCTCCGAACCAAATTGACACTCGGAAACAAGCCATTAGATACCAGCTCCCCAAGATGCATATAGAAATCTCCATTGTGTTCAATCAAAGAGAAAGACTTGTTTTCTAAACTCAAGTGAGACACAATTTCGAAACGTTGCAAAGATTTTTTTGATTCATCCTCATTAGAGTGTTCGTAAGACTGATTGGCATTAAAAAAGGGAGACAAATCATAAGGTAAATTGGAAATGTTGGGAACAAATCCATTGTTTAGTTTGTCGGTAAAAGTTTTTATTGTATTTTTAACATAGGCTTGGTATGGCTTGTTTTTGTCTAGCTTAGTATGTAAGGTGTCGAGAAAATAGGTGAGGGGAATGAGGCTAGTATTATGGGTTGTAGTCGATAAGTATCCAATGTACTTGAGGATAGATACTTCAAGTTGAGTCATCTTTTGTAATACTGGCTTCGTTTCTATCAGCTTTCTGACCAAAGGTTTTGTAAGACCAATACTTCTGGCCATCAGTTCAGGATTTACGTAAACCGAATGGTTCCGACTGAACACCATTATATCCCAGTATTCTATTTTCATTTTACCCATTCCTAAACCAGAATAACTAAAAGGCAGGTTTTTGTCTTGATCAGTGTTTACTGATGGGCAAGTATTAAATTTTAATTCGTTTATTCCAAGTAAATTTGAGTCTTCAACGATCAAAGTTGGTCTGATATTATGCGGTGTTCTCACAGGATTCTTACAGGAAGTACTAAAATTGTTTGCGTCACAAGATTGGTTGAATTCTGGTCCAGAATTCACAATGGAATTATGGGAGTCATGTTCATATGGTAAACTACATTCATTAAAGAGGCCATCTTTATATAAACAGTTCTCTGCGTCAAATCTCGGTGTGAAGTTAAAATGGTTTTCATTATTAAAACAATCGGACGCAGGGTTTTGTCGGTCATGGCACATTTCTAGTCCAGTATAATAGTTATTAACCGTGTTCTGGAAAACTGTATCATTCAAGGAAATCGATGCCGACGGTTGAAAAGAATGAAAATGGTCAAGTGAAGTTACACAAGAACTAGATATGGATTCCGGTTCAAAAGAAAGGTTCGAAGATTCAGACATTATTTTCTGACTTCTCCACTGCAAATAACTGATTAAGAATTCAAGGATCCGAACTTAATTCCTTTCTCTTTTACTTTGTTTAACCAAATATCAATTCACTTTCAGAGTTATTTAATAGCGAATTCATATTCAACCAGAAGAGATAACGTAGAGATTATTTCTTGTCGAAAAGATATGTTAATTCCAACTGGTGTCATGGAAACTAGAAATCAATATTCTGCTTTGTACCGACTCTCAAATTCATTATCTACCTGCAAAAAAAAAAAAAAAAAAAAAAAAAAAAAAAAAAAAAATTAAAGACAATTATATATGATTATTATAGTCAATGTTCGATGGATTATTTCATACATTGTACCCAATACATACACATGATTTTAAAAGTAAAAATATATAACTTATAAATAACTAAAAATAAACTAAAATTAACGTACAAATATATATATATATATTTTTTTTTTTTTTTTTTTTTTTTTTTTTACAAAGGAATCACCACTTATCAAGGCCCAGAGGCCACTCGAGGATAAGAATTAAAGAGTGTACAGTGGTCGAAATGACATAGTAATCGTTAGAAGTGTAAATTTGGTAAATTGGAATATTTAAGGGGAACGGCTCATCAAGAACTTGTTCACATTGGACTTGAAGACGGCCATATTGTAGTCAGCTGGAAAGCAGAGAAACGGAAGAGTTCCACAGGTGTGCAGGTCTTAGAAAAAAAAACAAAAAAAAACTTTGTTCATGGAATCTACGTTTACATTTAGGCACAGATAAAGAGTTGTGGAAATTGATAGTGTTTACAGCCAAACAAGTGTTTTTCGTGAATGTTTGGCAAGAGGGGGCATAGATTGGAGCTCAGACTAGCACTTGTCATGAAAATAATAAAAACAGACAGACTCGCAACGTTTCTTCTGTGAGAAAGAGGTTGCAGGGAAGAGAAAACGGCATCTTCCACTAGATTACGAAGTTTATTCTGAAAACTGTCAAGGTAGGGTAAGATCTTCCCATCAGCTCCTGCCCAAATGTGACAGCAATACTCCATCCTTGGACGTACCTGGCTCTTATAGAGGTAGAGAATTGCATCAGTAGGTAGATATCTATTGGATCGATAGCAGGATCTCATCATTTTTCCAGCGACCTTGGCAACGGATTTGATGTACGTATTCCTTTTTAGATCAGGAGTAAAGGTCAAGCCCAGAAGTTTGTCAAAACATGGAACCTCCTCAAGACCAGAGCCATTCATTTCAATTGATGCCAGATGGGGATTAGAACGTTGATGATGCAAAGATAGAAGCTTGGTTTTAGATGCATTAAAAGTAACCAGCCCCCTTTTTCCCCCCTCATTGAACCACATGCTCAAGATCAGGAGAGAGAATCAGAGAAAACTTGGTCGTTTACAGCCTTTGATGTACTGCCATAGATGGTAGTGTCGTCAGCAAAAATCTACGAATTATCTAAGGATGTGATTAGAAGATCATTAATATAGATCGGGAAGAGAGTTGGACCCAGGATAGACCCTTGAGGGGCTCCAGCATTAATACTATCAGCTGATTTCTGCCCATCAACCACTGCTCTTATGAACATATCAGAGAACTGATTTAATAATTGAAAAGACATTTCCAGCTATACCATAGCTGGAGATCTTATGAAGTAGACCTTTATGCCATATCATATCAAAGGCCTTTGATATGTCAAGAGCAATTGCCTAGAAAGGAAGCCTTCGAGATTTCCGCTAATCCTATGAGAAATAATTGTAAGTATATCCTCTGTAGATCTAGCAGAACGGAAACCATATTACATGTCACTAAGTTTATTTTTGCTGAGGTGGTTGATTACTTCTCTATTTAACAGATTTAACTTACTCATGACGCACAGGAGACTTATAGGTCTGTATTGAGAGCGAAATGACCGATCACTTGAATTCTTAAATACAGGGCATACCAGTGAGATTTTCCAGGGTGTTGGGAAGCAATATATATTTGCACATACATAGGAGTAGTTTAAGTCGACTTACATTTGACAAGTTCTAATTTATTTTAATTTTGACCCCTTAGCAACTATTTTAACCGGTTAAAAAGGCCCATAAAAAAAGGGTCTACAAAAGATGCAATCATTTGAGCAGACTGTACCTCTCTATAATCTCCTGTCTTGGAAGAGTTACAATTTGAAAAAAAAAAAAAAAGAAAAAAAACTTCAATGATCTAACGGAAACCAGTGTGTCAACATGATTATGTCCGTATACGACCCAAAAACTATAATATTCTAAAGAAATTAAAATTTGGAATATTTATTAATTCATGTCTAATAATTCATTAAAATTTCAAAAGGTATCTGAATTTTTATGAAGGGCTCCCCCTCCCTGCATAAAATTAAATATAACCCACATTACGCATTCTTACGTCAAACAGCTTGGTTCCAAAATTCCTAATGATCGGTTAATTTATTTAGGATTGAATTTTATACATAGAAATAAAAATTATGGTACATCTCTTGAAAACTAAATTAAAATTTGGAATGAAAGATTTGAATTTTAACAATGTATTAGGTTGGTGCAAAAATAATGCCGACATAATTTGTAGGGGTACTATGCAGGGAGTTGAGCAGCAAGAGGTCTTCACATTATACTTGAACTTTTGCATGTCAGTACAGTAAGGCAAGTAGGAACTTGGAAGGGAATTCCAAAGCTTACATCCTGTGTAGGGGTGGGATTTTGTTGCTTGTCAGGTTTGTTGGGGGTATTTACATCAAGGGGGCACAAGGCCTTGTAGTTCGGAGCATCCACCATGCATACTGTTACTGTTGCTAGTAAACACTTGGCATCTCCAAGATTACTGATAAAAAAATGACGGCATATCAACCATTTGCGAGTTATTTAATGCCGAATAAAGTTGTCAAATATGGCGGAATGATAAAATTGTGCATCTAAAATACCACTACAGCTTTATTTTAAAACTTATCGGAAAAAAAAAAAAATCAATTCAGGTAACTTGACTATCTAGTAGAGCTGACATCTATTCAATGTAGTTGCTTTCAGCCTCAATCACATCAGTATGGGTTTGGAACTGGGAGCAAGCCTTTTCCACAAGCACTAGCGAGAGCTCAGCAAATACTCGGTGAATGGCAGCAATCAGACTGGCTTTTGTGTTGTTGGAGGTCATGTTGGTGATGTTCAACATATGAACAAACAAAGTAGTTCAGCGGGTTCAGATCAGAGGGGGGGGGCAGCGAGAGAAGGATACAAAGTCATAGCACTCCTGAAACCAAGCCTGGGTCTCTTTGACTTGTGGGCCTGTGCCGCATCCATACTCCAGGTCTGCCAGCGGCCATCTGATTGTACCAGGAGATCACCACACTCTTCAGCACATCCAGGTACACTTTGATGTTGAGTTTCAAACCGACTCCGAAAATGTGAGATGGCATGATGTGGCCCTCACTTGGAACCACACCCAAAGTACCATATTTGTGGCCGGAAACCTTGTTTTCATCACCCTAGGCATGTATTATCCGGATTTGCATTTTGAGGGTGCTGGCAATGGTCCCGTTGTCATAACTTGGATCAGAAGAGAGTAGGAGTTGTACAGCATTGCATTTCTGATCTCGCTCGTTGAACATGGTGTTACTTTAAGACATGATAGAAGGCTCCTATCGCTCTTGGGATTTGTACACAACTGGCCAACTAGTAGATATTTACCCAATTTTTTGTCCCTACCAAAATTTCATGGAACTTTTAGTTTGGCTGTTTTGTTTTATAGCATAATCAACCTTTTTCGGGTTATTTAATGCCGAATCCAGTTATTTTGGAAACAGTATTCATATTGCATTCAATTAGGTTTTTATTCTTCAAGTTCTTTGTATCTTCAATCGCTATTCAATTGTAGTGTTTGGTTTGGTTGTTTTATAGTGGATTTTATCGTTTTTGTTTCCTGCCCTGCAGAACATGAGAGGGAAAATGGTTACAGTAATAATGTTTGGTAACTTTTAAATTAGGAAACCAGTCAAGAAGTGAGAGATAGAAAGAGAAAAGGGAAATGGGAAGAAGGAAAAAAAGGAAAACGGTGGATTGCTGTTTATGCCTTTGATTTTGCAGAACATAAGTTTTGTAAAAGAAAGTAGAAAAAAAAAAGCATCAATGTTGGTTGCATTTCATCTCAGAAAGCCAATGTCTTTAGACAGCCTGATCTGGTAGGACCAGGAGCCTTTTGTGTATCATAGATTAAGAATAAAATTAAAATGTGAATACTTATAAACACTCAAAAAGGTTCTCAAACTATCAGGGAGAATTAAGCCAACTTTGGCATAAACACCACTCGAGATGAATGTAATGAAATTAAGAAAGCTAATTATGATATTTGAAAGTTTAAGAATTTGTTTCAAGTTTGAGAGTCTGTCCAAGTACAAAGTATTGAGTTATCTCCCTTTGGGAGAATTTTTCTATGACAGAGTTATGCTTCTTAATAAAATAGACACAAATCTCGGATTAAGTCTAATAGGTTCATTAACCAAACTCCAACTCTTGTTCCATTGATGCAGCCACATTTTACAAGTACTTTATACACGGCATAATCATGTTGACACACCTGTTCTCGTCAGATCACCAAAGTTAAGCAAAGAGGAGCAGATGGATCTGGGAATAGCAGGTGTTGTATGTGCTTTTCACTTAACATTGTTTCCAATTGTCCTGGATTTCTACTTGCCACTAATAAAAACAGCACCAACTCCAGAAGTTTGATTGGAGATTGCGCAACTCCTGCTATATAAAAAACATTCATATGCAAGTCACAACATCAGTGATGTTTATGGTATCCGATAATGATGGATTAACATTTTATAATGGAATTTGCTCTGACAAACTCTTAGCACTTGTACCTCCCTGACGTAAATACCCTCAACTAGCCTTACAAGCAAAATCTTACCCCTCCACTGTAGGTCCTTAGAGTAGAAAGCTTTCTGGCATCTAATAGTTTCTTCTTTCAAGTGGCCAGACTTTCGAATTTTTCCCCACCGTTTCTGCTTCCCTAATTATACTAATGTGCGGAAATTTAAATGTAATGTAAAGAGACATCTGCTCAGCACTTTACATAGTATACCTATATGCATGGCTCCACATGTCCAAATGGCAATATGCCTCGTATGGGGTAGGTAAGATGAAAAACAAAAAACAATTTCCCTTATTTGGTACTCGGACACCTTTGACAACATCCTAACAGAAAAGGTGTCAGATCTTCACATTATATTTTACTAGAATAATTTGTATTTATATGGTCCGTATTTTCTATAATTTTTTGTCTCATTTCATTTGACTATAGTTTGTTGTAGCCAAACTTAAAAAATGAAATGTTTGGTTAAAGACTTAAACAGTCTTACTTTATGTATACTGCCAAAGTAACTGGATTTTAGAAACACTCTACATTATGAAAATTAAGTTAAATTTCTTACAAATTCTAATATGCGAGGAAATGCCTTGCCTTGTCGCCACTTGTAGCAAGTAACAAGTGTGCTGAAAGGACACCTTAAATTTCTGATTAAGTTTGTATAGCATATGATATCGTGTTACAGGTAAAAATGAAGAGCAAAATAGCAGCAGAAAAAATCTCATTACTCATATGCAAATTAGATGATGCCGTCTTGGATAAAATTCTATTTTAAGAGAAGATACTTGGGAGTCTAGGGTTTGTGTAAGTATAATACAAAGTTATGACGATTGTAAGCTCAAAAAACCAAAACCACGTTCTTTCGGAGAAACAGAGGAAATGGGCGAATCAATGCAGAATGCGAGGTGGTCATGTGACTAAGCTGAAGCTGGTTGTGAAGCTGCAAAAGACTAAGGATATAGAAACATTGATCCGATATATTTGGAGCACTTGCAATCTATCTGGAAAAGAGAGAGGCGGACCAGATCAATGCCGAGAGTATTGCAAGAAGATAAGTTCAGAAGAATCAGATGTGTTATGTAGCAGAAATAAGACAACTGGCAAAGTTTTTTCAGGAGACTTCAATCACTTCTCATGAGTACTTTATGGCACTGCAACAATTAACGGAGATTCAAACCATGGAGATAGAGGTGAAACATCCCAACAAACTAGACAGTGAGGAGACAAAGCCGGAAAATTAGAAAATGCTTCAGATGTTGGGAGCTCCATCTGATGTGGGTTGGTTGGTTGTTTTACGGCATATCAACCCTTTTCGGGTTATTTAATGCCGAATCCAAAGATTTTGAACAAAAATTTTTTTAATAGAATATATTTGTTGTTTTCAAGTCGGTTTCTATTTAACCCATAGTTGGGACCCTAACAGGTACTACCACTCTGGGTCAGAATGGACCTGGGAGCAATGGTAATTAAAGGGTGGCTCCACACTCCCCAAAGCCCACAAGCTGGGGCCTCACCACTGGATATAGTTTAAGGTCATATCCAGGACCTCCATTGAGGGACTTTTACCCTCTGCAGGGGGGGGGGGCAGTCGGTGTATTCTAATGCCCCACCGACAGGGCCATCTGATGTGGGAGAACTAAGGCTGAACATTATCTGTTTCAGTACGGCTAAGTTGAGCAGATTAGTAAGAATTGCCTTTCACTTCAGGGAAGAATAAAGCAGTTCTGTTGCACGATAGTGTAGTAGTAATGTCACAAATAGCCTTACTGTAAAGAAACCTAGGGTGTGATCTTTCTGCCACTCAAATATGGAAGGAAAGGAAATGCAAGAAGTGTACCTGGATTTATGCAGCATGAAGACGAAAAATGACCTTGTATCTGGCGAGGAAAGTAAATTTAAACATCAATGGAAGATATTCAGGAGATCCAACGTCCAAGCATGGAAAAAAAAAGCTGCATGTAACAGAAAATTGGAGGCTAATGAAAACACATTACCACCATTAAACATATTTAAACGGTGACAGATTGTAAAAAATTAGAACAAAAGAGGTAAAGAGAGTTGTGGAGGAATTTATGGAGAGGGGATCAGTAGTTTTTAGAAAGATGTGAGAAATAGGGGTGTTAGGCAGTATGAAGATCTAAAATATTGTCTAAATGGAATCAGAGAGGCACTATATAAAAGTCATGGAAGCAAAAAGAAGCCCTAAGAAGCAGACTTAATATAACATGGCGCTGAAGTGAGGGAACATCTTTTCAAGTATAAATGGTGACATTCACTGGCTCTAACGGAAGAAGTTGAAGAGGAGCAGACAATCACTACAAGCGAGAAGGTGTGGGTGAAATCGCTCAATGTTTGCTGTACAACTCACTGAGGAAGAGGAACAGTAACTGAGGTACTAAGAATAAGGTAGCATTTAATGACGTCCCATGTCACATAGTAGATATATAGCTTTCTTACCATCAAATGAAAAGGTGGCTGATGAAGTCCCAAGAAGAACCTGTACAAAAGGTCCAACATGAACACCTGACTTAGACAGCAAATTATGAAACTATCTTTGAGGAAGCAGAAGATCACCCTCCCCTCTCCGTTTCTATCTTCATACACGAAGTATGTGCATGGATCTAACCGGCCTGCAGAGTTCTTTGTCGATAGATATGAAAAAGTGTCAAGGTCCCAACGTATATATATTATATATCATATATTGATTAGATCACTGACTGACGTTAAAAACATTTAACGAAATAAATGTATAAAATTCAACAGCATTTCTTGCGGTTAACAGTGGCCGAATGGATATGGTCCTTGATAATGAAACCAGAGATGGCTTCAGTCACCGGGTTCGAATCCGTCGACTGGTGTTAATCATGACTCTGCACTGAAGATTCCCGAAAGGCTGAAACACTAGTGTCTGCAGGTATTTAATAATCATATATTTTTCTGAAATTAAACAGTCTCCACCCGGCACTTAAGTTTACTATGGAGGAAGAGCAGAATTACTCTTTACCCTTTTTGGACGTCCTTGTAGAAAGGATAGGGAATCGGTTTAGTACAACTATATACAGGAAACCTACCTTCACAGGGTTGTATATTAGTTGGGATTCCTTTGCCCCTATGAACAGGAAAATAAGTTTAATTAAGACCTTGGTCCACCGTGCACTCATGATATGCTCGCCAAGCAAACTTGAGGAGGAACTTAAGAAAATAACGGACATGCTTATTAAAAACGGTTTCCCTGGTGGTATAATTTCTAAGCATATTCGCCAAAAACTTACTAGTTTTAACACTAAGCCTCTTTTCGGTCCGGCTAAATGTCCAGTTTATTTGAAGCTCCCCTACATAGGTTCAATTAGTAGGGGTTTTGTTAGCAAGATCACTTCGGTTGTTTCCCACTGTTTTTACGCGGTGCAACCCCGAATAGTGCTGTGTACCAAAACTGCCTTCCCAGCGTTTAAAAAAGATGTACTTCCCACGCTACAAAATAGTTTAATAATATATGAGTTTAGATGTCGGTGCGATGCTGACTACGTGGGTCGAACTTTTCAACGTTTAGGGGTCAGAATGGCACAACACATTCCTGGGTATTTACGCAAGCTTTTTATATCATCTGGGTCTTTAAGGAATACATCCGGGCCTTTACGGAATATATCCGGACGACCACTAATTCTCGAATCGTCAATTGGTGTTCATTTGTACGAAAATAAAACTTGTGGCCAAGCATATTCTGATGAATGCTTCCGCATTTTACATAAAGCCCGGAACAAACAGCACCTCAACATCTTGGAGGCCGTCAGTGTGCTGATGCGCAAACCAGCTTTATGTAGACAAAAAGAACTTTCACATAAATTAGAGTTATTTAAAGAACTCAAAAAGTCTACATGTACGCTGGTTTTTCTGTTTTGTCTATACTTACTTGTAGACAACGGATTTTCTTAATTATATATATATATATATTTTTTTTTTTTCTCGACTTCATCTCCCATTTTTTCCATTCTCATTTGTTAATTTAATGCAACTTACCGACGAGATCTATTGAAAAGGGTCGGTCGAAAGGTTAACTTCTAGATCCCTTTTTTTTTTTTTTTTTTTTTTTTTTTTTTTTTTTTACACGAAATTTCGCATGGATCTTTTTTTATTCGATGTTTTTTTTTACCTATAATTCTTTTTAGTCGATCTGTCTCTATACAATTTCACGTTTCTCTCTTTTTTTCCCCCACCCATAATGACTCCATTCATACTTTTCAAAGCAATATATATATATATATGAGAGAGAGGAGTTATATCACCTCGACGGATAATAGTAACTTCAAGGACGCATGATGTCACCTGAAAGGGAGATGACCAATCTCCCTCTCAGTACAGACGAATCAGTCCCGTGCATCATAAGTTGCTAGAATCTGTGATAAACAGGTGTCAACCACCTCAGCAAAAATAAACCGAGTTGAGCATAAGCAGTTGATAAAAAGGATTAAGCCAGTACCGACAACTTCCAAGCAGAGTTCGACAGGGAGATATAATCCATGGTTACCACCGGATCCAGACCTTAACAACAGTGTACGTTTCACATGTGTGAACTCTTCAAACTTGTGGACTTAATTCCACACTTTTTTTTCATAACGAAAATGAAAATTAAAATTGCTAAATCTATACTCCTATAAATTTGTTCTTTTGATATTCATATTAACCCCCCTCCTTTTTTTATTTAAGAAAATACAACTTTGTTATATATGCGTCGTGGAATTGTATTCATCTGCAAAAGATCTAGCTAATTTGCATATTCTTTTTAATTAATTCCTTATTTGCTTCGTTTTTTTTATGAGATCATCTTTAGTTAACTATTACGTGTAATTATTCGGTTTATGCTTGCATAATATTTGTGTAAAAAGTTTATAGTAAACACAAACCACACACACATATATATATATATATATATATATATATACACACACACACAAAAATTTTGCTTACCAAACTCCTGACAGTTTTTGGTCTACAGACATGAAACTTAATATATAGGGTATTCAAACTCGTGTGAAACTTTATGTTCGGGTTTTAGCCGGGAAAATCGGTGCAAAAGTGAAAATTAAAGAAATGAAGACAGCATTACAAATATGCATAAAGGAAATCGTAAGCTAAATGTTTTGGTTTCAATCTTCGATGGGGCATGAGTTTTTGTTTTTACTTTAAATCATTACTTTATATATTGGACCCAATATATAAAAGTGAAATTGTCTGTGTGTACATTTACCTACCAAAACTCAATTTTCAGTCTACAGACTAGAGTTTTCACATAAGGGGTATTGAGATTTGGGAAAATCTTTAATCGGTTTTCGGCCAAAAATTTGGATGTCAAGGGGTCAAAGTTCAACGATTTGACCTTTGAAAACTACCAAACTCTTCTGCCAATTTTGGGTTTAAACATTTGAAATTTTACATTATTATTATTTAATCAGTTTTTGCGTGAAAGTTTTGCTGTCAAGAGATCAAAATTGAAAGTTGACCTTTGCAGACTCTACCAAACTCCTCCGCCAATTTTGGGTCTAAACACGTGAAATTTTAGATGTATGTTACCTGGACATTAGTCAAACTAATAAGCTGGAGTGAATTCACAATCCTTAAGTCGCACAACAGGTTCTCCAGCCCTTGCTTGACCAATTCTCTGAAGAGATGACGTCTTCAATCTGGACAAGACTAAACTCTCCTGGCAGCTACTTCCAAACAAAAAGTAAACAAAGGATCATTCTTCTGGTCAGTTCTCTCTTCTGGTTATCAGCTTTTCCAAGAGACTTCATGAACAAGGAAATCCTGAGCACACGGAGCTTTGAGGGAATGTGTATGGGATGGAGGACTCAGCCAGCAGGGATGAAGAGTTTTCTCTCAACTTCTCTGCCCACTTTCCTGAACTTCAGCTGGACAACAACTGGACCCAACACTGACCAATTCATAATTAATGAATTAGGGAATCAAAGAACCTTAAGTTCCATGACAAGAAGCTACCGCTGTGTTGCTGGCTTGAGGCTATGGACGAGGGAAAAGAGTTTACATTGCCTGGCAGGCTTGGGAATAGATTGGCGAGTTAACGAAGGCCAAGATTGTCAAAGAGATCAAGACGGAGCCAGAGAATTCTAAGCTATTTGATCTGGGAAGCTCGGCCTGCCAAGGAAAAGATTCACAAGAATAAGATAGTTTTCAGATTTTCTCAAAGCTGATGAGCACCTTGCGACTGGAGAGTCTTATGCTGGAGGAGATAGCAAAGGAGATGCTGAGTCAAAAGGGGCCCATGGAAAACAAACACGATGAGATAACTTAAGGAGAAAATCATTTCGTTCAAGGAAGCCCAGCACACATGGAGAACTATCCAGAAGTTCATGCAGAGTAACAGAATAGTTAGACGAGATGTAACTGACAATTTGAGAGCTATAGACTGAACTGATGGATAACTTTGGAAAATAGTCGTTTTTTAAAAAAAAACCTTCCTTACTATGCCACTTTTTGTTTTGTCCCAATGCGTGGCATAATAGTGAGATTTAACTGTAATGATTTCAAAAGCTATAAAAAAAATTACTTGGGTACCATCTGCTAGAATGAAAACCAGAGCGTTTAGTACTCCAAACTTAATCATTTATCTCCCCAGTGTCATTAGCATCTGAGCTACAAACAGAAAGATATGAAAGGTTAAAAATTAAGCAACTTTGAGCCATGAATGTTTAATTTTGAGCATGCACAAAAGAAACAGATGTTTTTGATTTCTTCTGCCAAGATCAACTGTTTTTGTCAATTTTGACCTCTTAGCAATTTTGCTGGCTAAGAATCAAATAAAAAGTGTGCTACAAGTTCAAATGTCCTATATATTAAGTTTCAACACTGCAGATCAAATATTCAAAGAGAAGTTTGGTAAAGACTTTTCGCACGCACTAGCAAGTTATCGAAGGTTATGAAGAGGGTTACATTCCAATGTGTTTTTAAATTCTACACGATTATGCAGAATGTAGAAACTATGCATAAATAGAATTCATAGTAATAGTGAAATGAAACCAATCATCTAATAAGAAAAAAAAAATGAATAAGTAATTAATGCTCGTTTTTCAAAGGAATATGCAAATTAATTTTCATGTAGTTGTTCACATGTCCATGACTGAGTATATTAAAAAGTTCATTTTCATAATTTTTAAACCGAAAAGATAGTTTCCGATATTTTTTTTCTATTTCAAGCTTTGGTTCCTTTATGACAAAGACCGGTTACCCAGCATTTTGTGCTGGGTTAAAGCCTTATCTGGGAACAATTCTCCCTTCCCTTTTTTCTCGATCTGCTCATTTTTCTTCCATTTTTGCTATTGTTGTCCCATTGCCTCCTGTTGAGGCCACTAATTGTACTCACACCTTCCTTTTTTCAGTGCTCAAGGAACCTATCCGACTTTAGCAGCTGGTAAGTACCTTAAAGACCAGCACACCCATAAAACAGTGAAGTCTCCTTGATCTCTGAATCAGCAGGTCAGTATTGGCTGTGAAGACTACAGATGTCCCGGAAAGCATCTGTCCAGAAAGATGCTCTGGGGAGGAACCACCGCTTGGTCAGTTTAGGGGGGATGCCTCCTTCCCTAGCGACATCCACCCCAAACGATGTCACTGAGAAAAAGCCATGAGACGTGACACTTCCTATTCGGTCAGTACAAGACCATCCCCAAACCTGAACCCTTTACTCCTACTCATGAGCAGAACACCTTCATTGGAACTGAGGAGCAAGAAAGCTCCAAACCTGCTTCTCCGTCCCCTGAAGAAATAAGGACAGTGAAAACTCATAAGCTCCTCTTCCTACCAGGGGGCAGAATCTGAAGTGGATCCACAGCAGACATTATGGCCAGACAAAGAGGAATCATCAAGTCGTTGCAGCTCCTTACTCAGGCCCGAGGTTTGGATATTACTCACCCTAAGAACTTTGCCAACGTCTGTTTAATTACCTTAATTAAGTACATAAAAGGAGGGTCATACAAAGGCCTTATGGAAAAGGATAGAGGCTTCCAGGGTGGCGATCCCAGGCCTGAGATTGGAAGAGAGACAATTTCCTGACTTAGCTACATCCCTATTGCAAGGGAAGGGTCTCATACATCTACCTTTCATTTTATAGATCCCTAAAACTAACATTTCTTCTAGATGTTGAAGGTGGAGAAACGCATGAGTTTGGTCCAAACTGCTTACTGGCAGTCTCAGCCAATTCTGTGCCATCCTGACCTCTAGGGATTTCAGTCGGTGGTTGACATTGATTAGATGTAATGGTCACAAACTTGAACTCGTGTTGTTTAAATACGGTGGGCATGAGGTTCCAAAACAAGGCTGCTTGCATGCTAAGAGACGTTATGTCCTTAGTCATAAATGTGGCTGCATTACACGAAGCTCACTATTGATTACTCTCGGGACATTTCTCAGCATTTGGTGATCGGCATGCTAGGGGTTTTCTGTTAGTAAGATGCACCCTGCCTGCAATGGTGAACATTGTGCACACCGATGCGGATGGCAGATTGGTTGTGGCCGATGTTGCCTTGAACAATAGGGAGCTTTGAATTGTGGTTTATGCACCCAATTTAACTCAGAAGAGGATCCTTTTTTTTTTATTTTCAGCAGTTGGAAGTGTTTCTTGGTTGTTTGGAGCAGGTACTCTTAGTTAGGGACTGGAATGCTGTCCTTTACCCCCAAATAGATAGGGATGGTGAGGCTAGTGGATCGGGAGGGTATGAAAGCAGTTTGTGACCTGATGACCTCATTCAATCTAGTTGGCAGATTTCGAATATAAGAATGATGAGCATCATTGTTGAGGGCTGTAAACCTCACTTGTCACTGCTAGCAACAAGGTGACATGGTGAAGGATTGTGCTAAGAGGAATCCTCAAAAGTTCCCTGCTGCCACAGCTTCAGGGGCTACAACAAAAGCTTCTGGAAAATTACAAGGTGTAACATTAGCAGCCCTATGAAAACTCAGCCAGAAACGGGACTGGATTACAGAGTATGAGGTAGTTGCTGTGCTAAAGCAGGTCAGCTACAACAAGTCTCCAGGACTATCGTGTGCCTTACAAATTGTACTCTAGGCTGTTGCACATATTTGTTCCACTGGTTTGACCCTGGTTCCATCCCAGGTCAGGTTACAGAAGTGGTCACACTTCTGGAGGATTGGTTGGTTGGTTGGTTGGTTGTTTTACGGCATATCTACCCTTTTCAGGTTATTTAATGCCAAATCCAAAGATTTTGAAGTAAAAATTTTTAATAGAATATATTTGTTTTTTGCAAGTCAGTTTCTATTTAACCCATAGTTGGGACCCTAATAGGTACTACCACTCCGGGTCAGAGTGGACCTGGGAGCAATGGCAATTAAAGGGTGGCTCCACACTCCCCAGAGCCCGCAAGCTGGGGCCTCACCATCAGATATAATTTAAGGTCATATCCAGGACCACTTCTGAAGGAGGATTATATGTTGGGGAACTAGACTATTTTAGGCCCATAACTCTGCTAAGCACAGCGTTATAGATTTTGGCATGCGTTCTTGCAAACCGGTTGCAGGTTGTTATCACCGACTTGGTCAAACCCAATCAGAATCATGCTTTGAAGAGATCAATTCCAAACAATTTGCATCTGGTTCACATGGTTATTGAGGAATAAAAGATTACACCAAAGCCGTGCTGATCAATTTAGATCAGTCCAAAGATTTCAATAGGGTCGATCATGGCCTCGTAAGATCTGTTCTAGATTCTGCTTGTTTTGACCTGAGCTTCCACAGATGGATCTCCATTTTGTATAACTTGGCCGACTGCAGTTGTAAACGGGATGTGTTCAAAATGTTTTCACTATCTCAGTCGGTACATCAACTGTCTGCTGTTCCCTCTGCTTTCTATTCTCAACTGGATAGACCTTCTGCAGAATTGCTCTTCCTGGTTGTGCATGTGCCAAGGCTTCCGCTTATGCCAATGATGTGATGTGCATCTCGAGTCTTAGAGACATTTGCACCATCATAAAAGCATTCAAACAGTACAAGAGGTTACAAGGGTTATAGTCGACCCTGGTAAATCCAACGGCTTATGGTTAGTTGCCTGGAGGGGCACAATTGTACTACCAGGCTGTTTCAACTGGTCTGACAGCCCATTTCAGATCCTTGGTGTGTGGTTCGGACTGGGTCTCCAGTTGAACAAGGATTGGTCAGAACTACAAGCTAAGGTTGAAGTGTGTGTAAGGATTTCACTTCGACGAGGGGGGGGTTGCTTTCTTCTACGGCTCTAGGCTATGTGAATTCTGGACATGTCAATGGAGTAATGGCTCGCATCATCCGAGCCGGTAACATGCTTGAGTTTGGTGTTAGTGGTTTATAACATGGATTTGGGAAGAACGAATGCAATTTTAGGCATAGCTAGACTAGTAGATAAGGCGTGGAAGGTCGCCACTTTTTTTCATTACAATTTGATTCTGTATTTTAAATCAGCTTAAATCAAAATCAGATGTGATATGAGGTTCAGTATATGTCCCTCTGCCTAAGCATGGCACACACCGACATTAGGTCCTAAAGCAAACTCAAACAGCAGCCTCTTATTTGTGAGAAGGAGTCACATCTTCAAATTTATTTTAGGTGTTAGAATGCTCTTCCCTGATAAAGAAATTTTCATTCCTTAGTCAACCCCGATAGTACATACTCTGGAGGTCACCGCATGCCCCAAGGACCTCTCCCACCTTTCTGCTCTAAATTGTCCTTTCCCCTCTTAGGAACTGCCTTGTTTTTGACAACAGCCGGAAAACTTTAGGAGGGCCCTCACCAACATAATATAGTTAGTTTTTCTTGTTATTTTGGAGTATTTTAGAGATTTTTTTTTGTACCAGGTTTAATAAAAACCAAAGAAACTATATTTTTTGTTTGTAAATAAAAATGTTTTGTTCCGATCTGTAAATAAAATTTTGAAAGACAATCATATTGGGATATTTTAAATAGCTTAGGCCCACAGTAAATAAGGTATTATGGCGAGTGAAAAACTAGCTTAGGGAAGAGAAAGTGGATGGCCGCCGAAACCCATTTTCCCCTCCCATTCCCTTTTGGCTTCTTTCCACATTGTTTTATGTGGGCTCCCTTGATTCTTTATACAAAATTTTAAAATGTATTGATCTAGCAATAAATAAAAAAAAATAAATCGAAAAGATAGTTTTCAGTCTAAATTTTTTTTTTTTCCTTGGCCCAAAAAACACCAAAGACTAGCTAGTCTCTTGCGCTAGGTCAAAACCTTATTTGAGAATAGCCCAACCCTTCGGGGAAATTTTCTTCCTTTTCTCTTTTGCTGATCAGATCTTTTCTATTTTCTCATTTTGTTAATATTTTTCGTCTCCTGTTGAGGCTGCTAACTATTGTTTCAACATTCAAGAAACCCACCTGACTTAAACAGCTGGTAGGTGCCTGGGAGACCGACGTATCCATAAAACAGTGAAAGTCTCCTCGGTTTCCGAATCAGTGGGTCAGTGTGGGCTTTATGTTTGGTCAATTCAGTATTTCCTCCATTCCCAAGTGGCATTCGCCCTGAAAGATGCAACTGGAAACGCCACGCTTCATAGCCTTCCCTGCTTGGTAGTTTCGATGGTGGGAAAGAGGTACTACACCGAGTAGTACTTAAAGTTTAGTCGTGAGTATTACGTCCAGTAGTGCCAAGTTTGAAGAAAAATTTTTTAATAGAATGTTTTTTTCAAGTCGGTTTCTATTTCTGTTAATAAGATGCACCCTGTTTGCAATTGTGAACGTTGTACTGATGCTGATCATGGCTGATGTTGCTGCAAACAATCGGTTTTGAATCGTCGTGATTCATGCGCCTAATTTTTTTCAGAGTTCACTTTTTTTTTTTTTGGCCGTTGGAGGTTGTTTCTCGGTGGTTTGGAGTGGTTAATCTTAGTTTGGGACTGGAATGCCGTCCTTGATACTCAAATAGGTGACGGTGCTAGTGGGTTGAAATGGTGTGAAAGCAGTCTGTCTGAACTGATGGCCTTGTGAGATCTGCTCAACAGATTTTGCATTGATTATCCTGAGCAGGAGATATTGACGTGGACCTCTATGGTATTCAGTACAAGATCTTACTTGGACCAAATGAAGGGGCAACGTTGATTACATATGTTCAACATTCCACTGGCTAAGGCATTTTACTCATGGCCAGATTAGAGTTAGAGAGGAACACTAGCCTTGCTGGGGACTGGAAATTAAATGCTTCATTACTGGAGTTATCAGACTTCTAGTAAAAGCTAGAACATATTGTAAAGGGCTTAGTGGGGGCGGTTACAGGGAGTTTATGGGAAAGTTAACAAAGTCTAGTATTAGGCACTTTTCTGTCCAATACAGCCAGCACCTTGCCTTCAATAAGGCTAAGGCAGAAAAACGTTTAGAAGTTGGTCTGCGCAGTAGCTGGAGGAACTCCCTAGAGATAGAACTAGCCAAGAGGGACATAAAACGCATGGCTAACGAGTGGTATAAGGGTCAGGTAGTTAGGGCTACGTGAGCTAGTGTCTAATGAAGTTGTGAATGTTGACGCCTCAGTGCATAGATCTTCACTTCGGCACCAGTCGGATAACTACATTTTGAAAGTTCAGAACCTGGACGGACACAATCTGGTATTGGTTCGGGAAATCTGCAAGGGGTTTTGGAAGCATCTTGCTGAACGTTTCACCTTGCTGCCCAGACTTCGCAGCCAATTGTGATGGTCGGTGTGTAGAGCGAGGTAGTTGCTGTGCTATAGAAAGTTTGCGACAACAAGACTCGATGGTCTGCCTCACGAATTGTACCTCAGGCTGTCACACATTCATTTCCATTCTTCTGGCACAAATTGTGTACTGGGATGACTGGACGAACCCTGTGCAGAATTGCTCTTCCTGGTAGGTCGTGTGCCAGAGTTGCTATGTATGCTGATGTAACAGTGTACCTCTTGCACCTTAAAGACATTTTTACTATCATAAAAAGCACTCAACAGTCTAACAACAGAGGTTACAACAGTCTAAGATTGGCTGCCTGAAAGGGTATGACTGCACTACCAGGCCATTTCAACTGGACTGATGGCCTGGTTTGGATCCAGGGTGTGTGGGTCAGATCAGGGCTCCAGTTGGACAAGAATTGGTCAGAAGTACAGACAAAGGTTGAAATATCTGTAAGGATTTGGCTTTGAAGGGAGCTATCTCTTAAAAAAGGATAGCAGAGGTGTGCGCTACATACATCTTTCTAACTTTTCTGATTGGCTGTATTTCCTTACTTGAAAACAGCATTAGCACATCCCTTTTCTCACCATTGTGGAACGAAAGGAAATTGCTTTTTCATAGACTGGTCTGCAAACAACATCTATTGATGGGAGTTAGGCATACCAAGAGATTAGCATGCCTGGGTAGAACTGATAGGGGGAGTCTGTGTGTGGCCCTTGTGGTTGTGAACGCCTTTCCCAACCTCATCCCTGATCATTTGACCAAATGTCAATGTAAACGAAGGGATCAACCACAGTTCTTTAATAAATGTCTACTTGTGCTTTGAGTACAGCCAGGGTTTTATGGCCTTGCTCAGTCTAAGGCACTTTGTTAGGATTCAGTGGTGGAGACTGCTTTAGATCTACTTGCTGAGCAGCTGCCATTTTCAAAGGAGGAGACCTGCTCTCAGCAGAATTGAGCGTCAGGCTAGAATTATCTTAACCATCATAGTATTCTCGGACTTGGCAATTAGTTCGCAATGCCTCAATAGAATGCACTTCAGGATTGGTCTCGATGACAACCTTTTTTGCGCACGGTGTTTGGAAGATTAAATAGAAACAGTTGAACACACTTTCCTCAACTGTTCCAAGCTATGTAAATTCTGGACGTATGTCGGTGGGGGGGGGTAACGGCTCGCATCATCTCCGAATTTGGAATCGGTTGCCTACAACATGGAGGAATGAATGGTATTCCTAGAGAGTTCAAGCATAGCTAGACTCATAGTATGGGTTGCACGCATTGAGAGTGTGGGAGGGGTTGCCGCTTTCTCATTAAGATCTGATTTTATATCTTTAACATCAGCTTAAAATCAAAATTAGATGTAATAGGAGGTTGACTCCTGCGGTTTTCAAATGTAGGCAGATTCACACCACTAGTTTATTCATATTTATTCAAAACAAAGTAACGTGTTCTCTGCCTAAGTAGGACACGCATGACTATAGGTCCTTAAGCAAAGTCCAAAAGAGCAGTCCATTAGTTGTGAGAAGGAGTCACGTCCTACCCCTATTTATTTTAGGTGTTAAAATACCTCCAGAATGCCCTTTTTCAATGAAGGGATTTTATTCATATTTTATGCTTATATTTTTTCTAGGACAACTGCAGAATTTGGAGAAACAGTGTTCTGAATCATTTGTCTATACGACCGTGTTTAAAGTATTGACTGCTTTTGCGATGGAGTAAAATCTGAACAACGAAAAATTATTACTTTGCTTGAACAGTAGTTTTTCCATCAGAAAGCAATACAAAATGTAACAAACGAAATCAGATTCTACCATTGTTTTGAACAATTGCAATAGTAGTCTCACTTATTTGAAAACTAATAATCGAAGTGGGCTAAAATTGACACATTTGAAGGTTAGTACTCTATACATGAATATTTTGTTTTATTAATTGTGCCATTTATATGTCAGGTCCGGGACTTATTGAGTTACTAATGGCGACTAAAAGAAAACTGAATATTTCATACGATTCTCAAATCTGGCAAAACGTTAAAATTTTATAAGATCTAAACTATCAAACGTCTAATTTAAATGCATGCTTACTAAAGTGTGCATTTTTTTTTTTTTTTTTGTATAAAGGTATTTGAAAAACAAACAAAAACATGCTGACAAATAAATGTATTAAAATTAAGTTCAAATTTTCGGTTCATAACAGAATTTTCGTCAGGAAAATCCAGTTTTTTATTTTTCTTACCAGTCATAGTAATGATCAGGCTTGGTACGTCTTCAGATGTTAAAGCACAACGTTTTACAGTGTAAAGCGTTTGTCAAAATATAGAAAATCCACTTGTCCGGTCTTTTTACACCGTCAACTTTTGAATCTAATATAAACAGGGCTTACTAAACAGTGGATTTTCTATTTGATACCAGTAAATATCTCCATATCCCCCCTCCCCCAGGCGCATATAATGTGACAAATTTTTTCCAACGCTTTTGATATTTACATTCTTTTTTCCCCACAGCTTATATTTGAATTCATGTTTTGAAATATGGCATCAATCAAATCTAAGACTTCACGCCAAAGTTATAATTATTTTTCTAGAATAGCATTTTAAACTATTAACACACAAGAATTTGCATGGAACAAGATCCACTACTATCAGGCTGCCAAACTTTTAAAGACAAATGATATTCATGTTACTAAACCGGATAAGGGTGCCGGTGTGGTCATTCTTAATAGTAAAATGCTACATAATCTGAACAATCTTACTAAGTTTAAGAATTCTCCCCACTCTTTATCTGTGCCTAAACTAAAACGTAGATTCCATGAACAAAGCTTCTTTCTTAGAACTGCACGCCTATGGAATTGTCTTCCGTTTTCCAGCTGACTACAATATAGTTGTCTTCAAGTCTAACGTAAACAAGTTTTAATAGATGAGCCGTTTCATATAAGTTAACAAATTTACTTTAATTTCCATTACTAACGATTACTATATTGTCCAATTTCTACTGTACACTCTAACTCTTATCCTCGAGTGGCTTCTTGGCCTTGGTAAGTGGTGATACTTATGTAATAAAAAAATTAAAAAAAAAAAAAAAAGCTAGATGGCAAAGGACAACACTGAATACTGAAGCAAAAACTTCAAAAACGTTTCCTTCAGATACACAGAAATAAATTTATCAGCAAGGATATCTATGATAGGATCCAGCCCGTGAGCTCGCAGCGACCATGAATGTACGGGCTACCAAAGATCCATAAGGATAGTATCCCCCTTAAGGCCTATTTTATCCATGGCTGGCCGAGATCCTGGACCCTGTGCTGAACAAATTATCAAGCAATTGTATTACGGACTTACGCCCCCATTCGTGACCTAGAATATAGTCCGCAAACTAACGTTTGTTGGATATCACTAGCCTATTTACGAACGTTCCTCTCGACGAAACCAGACAAATATGCGCTGATATGCTGTATCGTAGCACGCTACCCCCTCCTGCTTTTTTTAGAAAATATTTTTCTGGAACTCATGGAACTGGCTACTAAGTTTCAGCTTCAACAATGAAATGTATCAGCAAGTTGATGGGGTTGGTTGCAATGAGCAGTCCTCTAGGTGATATCTTAACGAATACTTTCTAGGTTTCCAGGAATCTTTTATTCACTCTAATAACTAGACTTTTTTTTATTGGAGATACGTTGATAACACTCGTCATTTAAATCCTGCTATGAAGAGAGTAAATTTTTCTTGCACTTGAATAATATCCACCCAGCACTACAATTCACCATGGAGGAGAAGCATAATGACTTTCTTCCCTTCTAGGATGTTTTCCCTATCAAGATCCTTTTGGAGCTATTATTTCCCTGAAAATTACCGGATCTTGGTACAGGAGTTTATTACACGAGGTCGCAACATTGGCAACCTGTTGCAAGAAAATTAAGGTAAGGTATTTCTCTTATTTTCTCTTCTCCGTCGGTTGCCGTTGTTAGGTGAAATCACTCCATTTAATTTTCCTTGCTAAGGTTATCCCCTCCCTCTTGTGCCGATGCTTCCTGTTGGAAATTGGCAGACTTTGCAACAGATTATCAATTACAATATATTTGTAAACCTTCTTGGTTAGTGAATAACTTCACTTTACCAGATGGAGTCCACACAACGTTCGTCACTACTTGATGAACAGAGAGTAACGAGAACTCTGGTAGATCTGACACTTGAGAATCTCAGTTCTCTTCACCCCCTTGAAAGAAATGTGTTTGAGCTCCACAAATGTGACATTCTCCAGTGGTTACAAGAGCTTTCGCAACTGGATAAGGCTATAACCAGAAGTGAGAACACTTAGACAGCTTTTCATATAAAACCAATATAAATAAGGCTTTATCAGAACTGGATACCTCGTTGCCTAGTCTTGATATTCCCGCTCCTGTGATGACGTCAACTCCATCTCCTGCTTTACCATCATCACCATGGCCTGGGATTGAGTTGGCTAAACAGAAAATAACATGTTCCACTTTTAATGGACTTGATAAGGCCAACAAATTTGCCTTCCGTGACTTTTTGACGCAGTTTGAATTTTGTACAGCTGGAATGAGCACAGACAAGGAACGATTGATATGCCTCAAGGTCTATGTTGTGGGTCGGCCTTTCCACTTGATCCATCATCTGTCAGAAAACGACCGAAACTACCACATGGCTGTTAACATACTGAAGGAGAAGTATTGGGACAGAAGTAATTCGAGAAGAAATCTTTAAGAAAATATTAAATTTCACACCAAAAATCGATAAGTCTTACCAGCAAATAAAATATCTTGCCCAGGTTCATTATGAACGGGGGGGGGGGGAATTAAATACAGATTACAGGTATGATTTCCTGGTCGAGAATTCTGGAAGCACATTTTATTTGATAGGATCCCAGAGGAGATCAGGGCTGAACTTATTAGGGGGTCAAACAGTCCAGAATTGCATACTGTAAAAATAGTAAGGAGGTTATAAGAGCACTAATCTGGGTTCAACCAACTTTGACTCCTCGAACAGACTCCAGTTGACGAGTAAAAAGTAAAGTTCCGACTTTGACAAAAGACACAGCCAAGAGATCTGCCTTGGAAAGTTTTCATGCAGATATTAACATTGCAGACAATGTACATTATTGCAATTTCTGCACAAGGAATGGACATGACATTCTCAACTGCAAGATTTATCCATCCTATGAGGAGTGCTTGATGTGTTGTGGACAGCTTGGGATATGTGAATTTTGTACAGTTGCGGGCAATGATGTTAAATACTGTCCAGGTGTCAAAGGATTTAGATATCCATGCAAGTTTTGCAGATCTCAGAAACTTTTTTTTTTTTTTTTTTTTTTTTTACATGAAGGTCACCACTTATCAAGGCCCAGAAGCCACTCGGGGGTAAGGGTTATTTTGTGTACAGTAATCAATGGGATAGTGTTGCAGTATTTATTAGTATTGGAGATTTGATAAAGTGTCATTACTTAGGGGGGGCAGTTCATCAGGAATTTGTTTATGTTGGACTTGAAAACATCCAGGTTGAAGTCAGGAGGGAAACAGGTAAGCGGTAGAGAGTTCCATGGAATCTACATTTTGATTTAGGTACAGATAAAGAGTGGGGAATATTTTTGACAGTGGATTCAGCTAGACGGGTGTTTACCGTGAAAGATTAGAGAGGGGGGGACCAGAGATTGGAGTTCAGACGAGCACCTGCCATGGAAATAACGATAAAACAAACATAGGCTCGCAATGTCTTCTGTGGGAAAGAGGTTGCAGTGAAGAGAAAAGGGCATCCCTCACTAAACCACGAAGTCTATTTTGTACTTGTCAAGGCAGGATAGGCTGTTTTTAGCAGCTCCTGCCCAAATGTGGCAGCAGTATTCCATCCTTGGACGTACTTGGCTTTTATATAGATAGAGAATTGCATCAGTAGTGAGATATCTTCTGGAGCGGTAGAAGGATCCCACCATTTTTCCAGCAACCTTGGCAACTGACTTGATGTACATGTTCCATTTCAGATCAGGAGTAAAGGTCAAGCCCAGAAGCTTGTCAAACATGGGGCCTTCCCTAGACGAGAGCCATCCATTTCGATTGATACCAGATGGGGATCAGAGCGTTGATGATGTAAAGATAGGAGTTTGGTTTTAGATGCATTAAAGTTAACCAGCCACCTCTCACCCCACTGTACCACGCACTTGAGATCAGAGGAGAGAGAATTAGAGAAAACTGTCATTTACAGGCTTTGATGGGTTGCCGTAGATCGTTGTGTCATCAGCATAGATGCCAACGAATGATTTAAGCATGTGTTTTGGGAGATCATTGGTGTAGATCAGGAAGAGAGTTGAGACCAGTATAGACCCCTGAGGGACTCCAGCAATAATACTGCGGGCCTCTGATTTTTGTCCATCAACCACTACTCTTATGAGACTATCAGAAATGATTTAATGATTGAGAAAACATTTCCAGTTATACCATAGCTGGAAATCTTGTGAAGTAGGCCTTTATGCCATATCTTATCGAAGGCCTTTGATATGTCAAGAACAATTGCCCTAGAGAGGAAGCCTTTGTCAAGAGATTCACTAATCCTATGAGATATAACCGTTAGCACATCTGCTGTAGATCTTGCAGAACGGAAACCATATTGCATGTCACTAAGGTTTTTTTTTCTGCTGAGGTGGTTGACTACTTCTCTATTTAATATGGATTCCAGCAACTTATTCATAACACAGGAGACTTATTACCAACATTCAGAATTATGATTAGATGTCAAGGGTCCTTCTTGCCCAGATTCCCTTGTACACAGCATTATGTATCCTGCATCTTCCTATTCGGATCCTTTTGCTGATATATTTGAAGAGTTCAGTAGATAGGGGACTAGAATGGATGTTCAGCCTGGAGTCTCTGGGCCTCCCGGAGGCAGAAACTATCTCAGATTATGATCATCAAAAAGCATTGAATGCCAGGATGGTCATTACCTAGTGATGAAGATAGAATGTGGCGTGTCCACTCGAATAATCATGTAGCCCTTAAGGTTCTCGACAGGGTGGTCCAAAATTTAGAAGAAAAACCTCTACCAGGCATATGTAAAAGTGTTCGAGGAC
Organism: Euprymna scolopes; assembly: GCF_053919585.1. Taxonomy (NCBI): domain Eukaryota; kingdom Metazoa; phylum Mollusca; class Cephalopoda; order Sepiida; family Sepiolidae; genus Euprymna; species Euprymna scolopes. Next base: position 141,998,055 of record NC_136488.1, read on the forward strand.
CAGGAGAAAGCGGGAATAATCGAGCCCCTAGAATGCCCATCTGAGAAGTATAAGGACTATGTATGGGTTCCTCATAGACCAGTGTTTTAGAACGAGGATACCAACACAACCAAAATCCGACCTGTGTTCAACTGTTCCTTCAAAACTAAGAATTTTGTTTTGCTCAATGATGCGGCCTACCCTGGAGTTAATTTGACGGAAAATGTTAAATCTGACATTACGTTTCAGGACTAATAAGTATGTCCTGGCGGATATCAGGAAGGCATTTCTGATGATCCGCCAGGCACTTCCCATTGGAAATGGGCACATTCTTCCCTTCTTGGATGTTTTGGTAGAAAGGACGGGGACAATTTCTCTACCACATGATACAAGAAACCGACTTTCACGGGCCTGTATATTAGTTGGGATTCCTTTGCTCCATTATTAGGAAAATTAGTTTGGTTAAAATTTTAGTTTACCGTGCCCTTATGATTTGGACTGTCAGCAAATTAGAAGCTGAACTAAAGATGACTGTTATACTTAAGTGGCTTCCGGGCCTTGATAAGTGGTGATCACTAAAATAAAAAAAAAAAAATTAAAAAAATTAAAAAAAAAAAGGTATCATTTCTAAGTTTATTCATTAATAAAAAAAAACTTGCAACATCGAATACCGACATTTTCTTTGGTCTACCTAAATGTCCGGTCTGTTTAAAGCTTCCCTTTATTGGTTCTATCGGTATCTGATAGGATTAGATCTGTAGTGCCCCGCTGTTACTATGCGGTGCAATCTCGTGTGTTATTTGGTACCAGGACGGCTTTCCCGGCATTTCAGAAAGATGTTCTAACCCACATAAGTTTTGTTATTTATAAATTCAAATGTCAGTGTGGGGCTGACTGTGTCAGAGGGTCAGACTGGCTAAACTTGTACCTGCACGAATGCGAAAGTCGCATATCTCCAACTGGAATATATCGACGAGCGCATCCGGGCGTTTAAGGAATACACCCAGGCGTTTACTGAGCACTTCCAAGCACTCACAGATCCACGAGTCGGTAATCAGACAGCATCTGCTGAGCAATAAATTGTGCGAAGATGCCTATTCGGACAGTTGCTTTCGTATCGTACACAAGGCCCGCTTCAAACGTCTACTTGGAGGTCTTAAGTTGTTACGATGCGTAAACCCTTGCTTTGTAGGCAGTAAGAGCTCTCCCACAAATTGGAGTTATTTAAAGAGCTCTAATATACATTTTTAATATACTTGTATTGATTTTGTGTATTTATGTATGTGCGTGTGTGTGTGAATTATCTGCCTACATCTGTCGATATTATGCCTGTTTGTTTCTTTAATACCCTAACATTGGCGACATTTTTCTATTTTTCCATCGCAAGTAAAAATTCTAAACGATAGTAATATTTAGCTTTTTTTTTTTTCTTTAATCCTATTCGATGTCTTTTCTCTTGATAATGTATCAGTCGAAAGACTGATTGAGTTTATATTCTAGTTTTTATTTTAATCGTTAATTTATTCTTAAATCGTTTTTATCAACGTCTATTTGCCCCCCCCCCGATTTTTTATTTGTTTCCAAACTCGACATGACTCCAGATATCTTGTTTAAAACTAAAGTTACACACACACACTGAATACCTTCATTTGCATATTACATTAAAGTATTTTAATAATTAGCTCTATTTTATTGTTTGTTTAGACTTGTTTAAATTGTTTTAGAAATATTCAAAATTTAATGTCTAAAGTAAGAGGGGGTTGTGAGGAAAAACAGAAGGCTTACCGCTTAAGTGTCCCATGTGTGTGTGCGCCGCCGCGCGTGTTCGAACTGAGAAATGAAAAGAATCAAAGATAGCGCCCGTAGTTTTTATAACATGGTCTCGCATGCAAATGAGGGGGTACCTGGGCTGTATAAAAGCAGCTCGCGTTGAGAAGGTGTGTGTGTGTGGGGGGGGGGCACAAGAATCCGTAATGATTATTGGTGCTTGTCATCTAGTTGATTTGCATTGGATTTTGGACTGCAGCTACGATTTTTTTTTTTTTTTTTTTAACTTACGGAAATCGTTAAAATATTTAATTTAGTTCCAATTATTAATAGTCGACAATAATTGCGTTTAAAACCGGAACTAAGCTCATTTAAGCATAGTTATTTCGTTTAAACTATGAAAGTTACTTCGCGTTTTATTTTCATAAATCAAGATGGATGCGCATTTATGCTTCTCTAAATCTAAATCCAACATGGTCGCTTTTCGTAACAAGTTAAAATATTCAGTGTCTTAAATAGTATGCGACTTATCCCTTCGCCACGCAAGGTTTCGACCGGGCAACGCCGGGTATATGCAGCTAGTATTAAGCCAAATATCTCGGTTCGTAGGACGTCAGATTAAAGATCAAGGTTTCGTCTTCCAATGATAGTATCCGTTTTATTTTTTTTATTTATTTTTTTTTCTTATTAATGCAATATTTTCCATTTTAAAAAGATTTGCAATATTTTGAAGTTAGATTAACTATGTAATGTGTTTACGTTAAAAAGAAAAAAAAGTGACTGCTGAATGAACAATATTTAATTTTAATGTTAAATCTTTAATTTTATTCATCTTTTACAATTTCGGGCTTTTGTATTTTTTTTTCGTTATACAATATATTGGGTATTTAAGATCACGTGACTTATAGAAAAGTATAAATAAAAATACGAGAAACGGTTATAGTTTACACACCTGAAGAGGGTATGGAGCTTACAAAAAAAAAAAAAATAAATAAATAAATAAAATAAATAAATAAAAATAACCCATGCGAAGTGTGCATTCGCTTTAATGCTGACCATTTCATTAAAATTGCAGGATTGATAACATTGAAGATTTTAGCTTTAAACTAGCTGCCATGAAAACATCTTAATCGAATTAGTTATCCCGGGCCCCAAAATCAACAGATTAGATCATTCTTGTTATGATCTGCGCCCCCCCCCCTCACCAGAGAATGTCGACGGGGTTGCCCAGGCACTTTTGTAAGTCAGAGTGCCCCTCCACTGGGGAGCTGACTTTTCAATCCCACTTTCCGACCCTGGTGTTGGAGTGCAGTGGGAGAAAACTAAATATCTACTGCAATAACTATTATGGTTTTTAAATTATTAATTGAACCAGATTGCTTTGAAACTAATTCGGGTCATGTTTGAATTCTAAAACTAAGCGAAGTATTTGATTTTTGGAGGGGTCTTCATGTTTTTTGGTTTTAGAAGGGCTTTAAAAATTATGTAGCTATCTTCTATTATACACTGAAAGTCTGAATTAATATCGTCGTCTCAAAGTTTAACGTCATGGCGTAATTTCTAGCAAACTTTTCAAACTAACGACTAAGGCTGGCATGCTATATGTTTTGGTTTCGATTCTAGCTGATGGCACAGGAGTTTTTTTTTTTTTTTTTTTTTAAACTTGAAATCACTACTGTATATTGAGTACAATATTATAATCAATGAAGTATTGGCTCTATAATACGGAATCTGCATGATTTTAAATGTATCTTACGACCCGATCACGTCGGAAGGGGAGGGGACTACTATTTATTGGGTACAATATAACCAATAAGGAATTGGTTGTAATAAAATAAAATCTGTATACATTAAAATATAGTTAAGCGTATCTTACGACCGGGCAACGTTTGGCAGCCATCTAGTATAATTCTAAAGCTGCCAATCAGATTTTAGCGAACGACTTTATTTTTTTATTTTATTTTATTTATTTATTTATTTTTTTTACACACTTCGTTAAATTTCACCTTTATTCCCCTCTAACAAAGAATTTTACTGAGACGTTTGACGCTACTATGATTAATAGGCAAATTTATAGGACTATGAGACATTCTAAGTAGGAAGTTGTGTAGCAAGATCTTTGTTCGCATTACATTAATAATTTTGCATGTTTGTACAGTTGAGGGAAACCGGGAGCAAGGGGGAATTCTAAAGGCAAGCTGAAAGAAGCTATTAGAGCAGCATTTTTTTTCACGCCTGGGACCTCTCCAATGAGTAGTATGATTTTGCCGTTGGCCTATAGTATTTACGATGAGTCAGGTACAAATGCAACCAGTTCAGAGCACATTCTGTGAAGTACTTGCAAAACAAACGCATGGATACAATATTGCGGCGAGAAGACAAGGGCTGAAACTTAGACAACGCTGAGCCTATTCGGCGAGAGACTGATATTAATGTTCCGTCTTTTTCTCATGTGCACCGGGTTGTCCACTAGCTTATTCGTCAAGGTTATTTGTGTAACAGTCAGGTTCCGCCATTAAGTGACGACTCACATTCCGAGTCAACATTTTAAGCCGTGACGTCATGGAGCGGAATGCATATATAGGTATAGAGACCGGAAGGAAAACGAAAAAGATGCGTGGCGAATAGGAAGGTAGGTTCGCAAGCATGCGACGGCTCTTCCTTTACCTCCTCGATTGAGAACCAGCTATGCATGGTGCCGTGTATTGACCGCTAGCCGATGTGGTGGTCAGAAAGAACATGCTAGGTTCAAATACGTGTCGGCAATTGCTTTGGGAACAAGTGAAGCATGCATGGTCTCCTGTGAGTGCACAGTGAACGAGGCATAAAAAAAATTACTAAATTTAGCATTAACCCCCCTCCCCTCTATTTAGCGCCCCAAGGCCTTAACATATTGAGTTCAGCACCATGTAAAACTGCTAAATAGACATAAAATTGGACAAGTATGGTAAAATAGTCTAAAAAAGAAAGAAAAAGTTTATTTGCCCTAAACGAGCCCCTGGGGCACACCCAAGAGTTATCGCGAAGTATAGACAAACAAAATTATATAGAAATCAGTTACTTTTTAGAAAGTTTTATAAAAATCCAAGGCATCAATTTTTTTTTTTTTTTTTTTTTTTTTTTTTAATAAGCATAAAAGTGTCAATTTTAGCCATTTTAACCCGAATGGCAACCGGGGGAGGGGGGGGGGCAACCGGAGTTTTCCCGGAAAATCTGTTCTGTTACTTTTACTCCTATCATGTTTAATGTTTGTGCAAAATTTCAAGATTCCAAGGCGTAGTTATTGAGAAAAGTACAGACAAATGGACAAGGGTGAATTTACAGGTCCACCCTCCTAACTAAAAAGAACTTTCTTGTATTTTGGAAGATTGTGTTGAAGTTCTAATTTCAATTGCGACCCTTTACATACGTTTGGGTCCGTTAGAGAAAACGTTACAATTTTACCTTTGGCAAAATAAAATAAAGTCTCATTAAAGTTGATTGGTTTTATGGAGGAGAAAGTTAAGATATCCTGCTCATGTTACATAATTTAGAAACCCATTCTTAACATGAAGATGGTATTGATTTTGTCCTTTAAACCAATTGCGTCAGGGTATTTTTTTCTGATGCCAGAATTTTGTAAAAAGAAATGCAGAAAGAATCTAGGTTGCATTTCTTTCGTGAGAAGTTAAAGTGTCATTTCTGTATATTGGTAGATTATGAACAGGTGAAAGCCATGTAGGTATGATCAAGAATAAAGTTTTAAAAATTTCTTCAGAGGGGGGGGGGCATACGGTATTGAACGTGATATTGTTAAACAAATCGAAAGGTTACTCGAATCAAGGTACACTTATAGAATTTTTTTTTTTCACGCATTAAAATGGAGAAATACAAATATGTTTAGTATTAATTCCGTTATGGCCATAAACAGAGTGGAAAGGGGGGAGGCAATAATCAGTCAAGCTCTGACTACTGCTAATAGGATTATAATAACGCTTTCTTAAAGAGGCAGCGAATTAGTTTGTTGCTATAAATACTAAGAACGAATGGAATTTGTGTCTTTTTTTTTTTTGCAATTAAAGTTTTGTAATTACGAGGTTACTCAAGAAATGCACTCCGAGTTTGGCAAAGGTTAAAATGTACTATTTTGCCCCTTAGTCCAGATTTCATAAGACATGTTTCTGGCAAAGAGGGAATAATTGCTGTTTTCCATGTGAGAACGCTTATCGTTGGCAAGTTTTTGACCTTGAAGTAGTATTTTTCAGCTCCTTACATCAAGTAGATTCATGCGTTGTCTATAGCTATTTCCATAAAAAAAAGCAGTTTACAAACTACAAGCGACCTTTGCATGCGAATTACTCGGTGCTCATTTTAATTATAAAAGTGTAGTATCTGTTTCAGATTTGCCGAGTGTTTAATCTATGGATCCGAATGATTGTGCTGTTTTTTTTATGAAATTATCCGCGCAGGTATTACTTTCTTCTGGATGGGGTATTGATTTATAGTTGGTCACCTTGGATGCCCCTATCGGAGGGGGGGGTCGAAGGATTAAATCACGGTAAATATTTTTCTCGTTCATTGCATTTTTAGGGAATACACCCCTAAATCGAATTTCTTGTTTAATGCTACAGTGAGTAGCGAGTAGTTATGAAGCTTCATCGTAGAAAAGTATGGTATAAGGTTGGAAGGTGGAGAAAGAAAACGCCAGCCCACTCGATGACTTCAGTTTCACAAGAGTATTCATTAAGAGATTTGTTGGTACTCTTCAGTACAGGCGCCCCAGGCGACCAGCAATACACCAGCCCATTCCTAAACAAAGTAATACCTGGGATGATTTACTGCTTAGAACTGAGCACAGCCAGCATCTGTCGAGGAGGAGTTTCGCCCGGTCCCTGCGGGGCTGGGTATGAATCTCAAAGACTATATGTGGGGTTTCCCCCACATATAAGACCATTGCCCTTGTGGCAATCAGTTATTGGTCAATGTAGGGGAAACCCTTCATACCAATTGTCACTATCTAGCTCCCCTACTCCCCGGCGAGCTGGTCCCCATTCCCCCAATCTCTCCATGAAAAAACGGCCTTGTGCCCAATTTGCTCAGTGGGGAAGCAAATAAATACACAGCATCTGTCGAGGATGCATTGTCATTCTTTTCTCTTACTGTGAGAAGAGGTGGTACAAAACCGGAAGTCAGCAAACAATTAAATGCACTTGGTGCATTAAAAATTGCCTGAGCTGTCCCGTCAGTATAACCGGGCGAGTTCGCTTTAGGCAGTTAATTATAAACCAACTCCTTCCCAGCGCGAAAAGTCTGGATGGATTCACCTCCTAGGACAACCCAGGACTAGTACCTCAGTCCAACAGATGAACGACCATGAAATAGCCCAGTTTCTACCGAACTGTATTTGCTTCCTCTCCACCACAGGAAGATGTGAGACAAATTCGGAAGAATGAAGCCAGCACCGCTAAAGGGGCACAACGGTTTATTAAAAATTGCCTAGGCCGTGCCGTCGGCATTCTCCGGTCGGGCGACTCAGGCAGTAAACAAAATAACTACCCCAAAGAAGGGAGGTAAGACCTAGGATGGTGGACCTCTTTAAGACGATTACTTCAGGCCGACAGATAAATGGTCACCAAAACGGCTCGGGCCGATTGTCGAGGACGAATCATCGACTTATAAATATCCTGAAGGTAAATCATTACAAAATAAAACTTAGTTTGCATCATTGACACATCCGGGAACTTGATAGCACCAGGTTCTGGTATAATGGACATCTTATGCCTAAAACCACATTAAATTATTTAAAGCTTTAAAGCATATTACTTGATGTCAATTCCATTCAGGAATCGTTTCGAACTTTTGATGATCAAGACGATTTAATATTACTTTATTTTTGCACTTCATCTACGGTAAATAGATTCAAATAAGGTATCCCGTGATGTTATCTTACACCCCCTGAAATAGAACAGTCCATAGTTAAACGTATTACAATAATCTATTTTCGTCTATTTTCTTGAGGAAAAAAGTTTGTAGAATACGAAGGGCGTGCAATAAGTAATGCCTCTGAGCCACTTCCCATAGGAGTAGAGCAACGAAACTTGGCACAGTTATTAGTCTTTCTCGACATAGGAAGCACCCAGAGTAATGCATTTCTCCCATCGTTTGATGCAGCTCTGGAGACCGTTTTTGTAGAACACCCCAACCACAACGTGACTTCAGAAATCAAGGCTGCATCATCTGGGAAACGCTTTCCTTTCAAAAACAACTTCATGGCTGGGAAGAGGTGAAAGTCAGTGTGCAAGGGCAGGAGAGTAGGGAGGATTTCATAACCACACGCCCGTGCTTCTGATCTTGCGAGTTGTGGACCGGAGCGTTGTCCTGCAGAAGGAGGGTACCTTTGCTGATCTTGCCCCGCCTCTTGATTGATAGCTTCCCTTAATTTCCTCAAAAGTGAAACATAATAGGCTCCTGTAATTGTGGTACCCTTTGCCAGGAAATCTCATCACTACTCCGTCCTGGTCCCAGAAGACTGAGCATGACCTTGCCAGCGGAGGGCTGCACCCTTGCCTTCTTTGGAGGTGGTGACTCCAAGTGCTTCCACTGCATTGACTGGGCTTTGGTCTCTGGATCATAGTGATGCACCCAGGTGTCATCCTGTGTAATCAGTCTTTTGAAAAAACCTTGACTCATCTTCTTGGGACATCTCCAAATTCATCCTCGAGCACTAGACACGTTCTCGCTTCTGGAATGGTGTGAGCAACCTGGGAATCCATCTGGCAGACACCTTATGCAAATGGTCATGAATGATAGTTTCCACAGACCCTGTACTAATCTTGATATCGTGGGCTATTTGGCGAATAGTAATGCGCCAATCTTTCAAAATGGCAGCCTCAACTTGACAGACAGATGCCTCATCAATGGCAGAAGGGGGAGACCAGGTCTGGGAGCTGTTTCCACAGACTTCCGGCCATGTTTGAATTCACGATGCCAGCGTTTTACAAGGTCATATGATGGGGCATTATCACCATAAGTTTCTTTCATTAAAAATCTGTGGTTGCGTCCTTTCAAATACAAAACCGGATCACTGATCGACATTCAACAGGCTCCATTTCACACCTGACTCAGTTCAAACACCTGTAAAACAGAAACCACAATTATTTCAGAGCTGTAATTTGCCACATAACCCGTAGAGATATAAATCATTGCCCATGCAAAATTTCAGCTAGATCAGACAACTGGAAGTGGGTCAGGGGCATAACTTCTTGCACGCCCCTCGTACATTTAAAAAAAAAAAAAAAAAAAAAAAGGCATATCCGCAACTTCAGTTTCTTATAGATTTCGAAATGTTGCATAACTAATCTAGCATTTGTTCTCGACAAGCAAGCATTCTGGCAGAAACTAGACCATTTAAATGGCCCTTTTATTAGGGCAGGTTATCTCAATATCCCATAAGTATCTTTCACTTAGTGATACAAGCATCAAAATTGAAAGTGAAAAATTGTTTCAGCAATCTGCTCCATTATTTATCTGTCAGACTGAGGCATTCGTTTTAGATAGTCCTATTAGGTCCGCTCCATCTTTGGGTGGAGTAAGGTCATTTAATGCCTAAGGCGCTCAGACTGGAGAATGCCGACGGGGCTGTTCAGAAACCTGACCCAATTAAGCAATAATTAGCTAAAATACAATAGACGATTAGCATAATTATTTGATAACATTAGGGGGGGGGGGCGAAATATCGACCGTGTCGTCTAGGGCCTGTATCGATATTGTAGGTTGGAAGGGTTAATCGGTCAGAGTGCTGCTTTAGAGGCGCTGGTTTGATTCTTCCGACCTTGTCTCCGATCTATTTGGGGTGGGAAGGAAATAAACATCAACCGTCGCGTTTCTTACACTAAGGTCAGTCGCGGATCAGTCCGACAGAGGCTGGGCCATTGTGGCGGCGAAAGCGTTTATTCTGTTCAGCCGTAGGATGTCCTCTCTCCCAGACCGTGTTTTCTCGCTTTGAAAGAAGTTAGTTTATAGATAACTTCGAGGCACTGACGGAGCTGTTTATGTCCAGAGCTCATTCTTATACCCCTCCCCCTAACAAGGCATAATCTTATTGGCGTATGGGAATACTATTTAGGACCAAATTTACAGGAATACTACGTGAGGAGTTTTTTTCTTGACATAGGCATCACCACTTATCAAGGCCCAAAGACAACTCGAGGATAAGGGTTAAGAGTGTACAGTAGTCAATTGAACAATATAGTAATCGTTATTAATGGAAATTCGGTAAATTTGCTAACTTAAGTGGAACGGCTCATCAAGAACTTGTTTACGTAGGACTTGAAGACAGATTGTAGTCGGCTGGAAAGCAGGAAAACGGAGGACAATTCCACATGCGTGCAGTTCTAAGAAAGAAGCTTTGTTCATGGAATCTACGTTTAGGTTTAGGCACAGGTAAAGAGTGGGAGAATTATTGACAGTGCTTTCAGCTAGACGAGTGTTTCTTGTGAAAGTTTGGCGAGGGGGGGACCATAGAGTGAAGCTCAGTCGAGCACTTGCCATGGAAATAACGATAAAGCAGAGACAAACTCGCAACAGCTCTTCTGTGAGATAGAGGTTGCAGGAAAGAGAAAAGGACATCTACGAGGCTACGAAGGCTATTTTGAACTATCAAGGCAGGACAAGTCCTTTCTAGCAGCTCCTGCCCAAATGGACGTACATGGCTTTTATATAGATAGAAAATTGAATCAGCAGTGAGATATCTACTGGATCGATAGAAGGATCCCACCATTTTTCCAGCAGCCTTGGCAACAGATTTGATGTACGTGTTCCATTTCAGATCAGGAGTAAAGGTCAAGCCCATAAGCTGAGTTATCTATTCACATTACATTTGAACCCGAATGACAGTACAGTCAGGAAACTAGGGACGCAATAGAATTCCAAAGTCTAGCAGTTCGAAAGTATTTGAGTAGAAGGCTTTCCGGCACCTAGAGATCTTTACAGTGTAGGGGTGGGATTTTGCTGCACGTCGGGTTAGTCGGGGTAATTACGTTGTGGGAATACAGATGCTTATAAAACAAGCACAAGGATGCAACATTTCGGTGATGGGACAGCGGTTGGAGTTTGGTTGATAGTGCTGGACCTATTCTTTAGACTTACTAAATACACCGGACGACCTGGTTAATTATGAATTCAGTATCCTTTCTCCCTCAAACCTTTCGAACCCATCCTATTCCATATTGTGAGCTGTGACCTATAAACTATGCGGATTAAGAAATCGATTAATTCAAAGCCATTAAAGATTAAAGGGAAAATTGTGAACACGAAAGTGCAGGACTTTTCTACAAGTCAATCACTACTTATGAAGGCCCGAAGGCCACTCGAGAATAAGGGTTAATGAGTGTACGGTGGTCATCGAAACAATTGTTAGTGGTGGAAATTGGGTATAACTTGATAAAGGGGACGGCTCAACAGAAGTTGTTTAAATTGGACTTTAAGATTACCATATTGTAGTCAGCTGGAAAGCAAGACAGTTCCAGAAGCGAAAGTTCTAGGAAAAAAGCTTTGTTCATGGAATCTGCGTTTAGATTTGGGCAGAGACAGAGTGGGGTGAATTGATAGTGGTTGTAGCTAGTCGAGTGTTTCTTTTCTAAAGGTTTGGCAAAAGATTGGATTGAAGATCAGACGAGCACTTGCCATGAACCAAATCTCTTCTGCAGAAAAGTTGCAGGGAAAAAGAAAAGGGCATCGTCTAGATTTCCAAACCGATTTTGAAAATTGTCAAGACAGGATAGGGTGTGTCCAGCAGCTTCTGCCAAGGTGGGGGAACAATTTTATTCTAGGACGTACTTGGCGGATTGCACCGACAGTGATATCTACTGGAGCAGTAAACTGTTTTTTTTTTTTTCGGCAACGAATTCCACCCCCCCTTCCCTAATCTGAAACTAAAGTCCTGATATTTAATAACTTGTATATCGCATTTTCGATGTAGGGCTTCATTACTGCAATCAGCAGGGAAAAGTTTATTCCAAGAATGGTGTAGACATTTTGGCATGGAGGGAAAAAAATCCAACCGAATAAATTCGTTGAATAAGTATATTCAAACTTTTCAATTATTTCAAAAGGCGAGAAAGTAATCCTTAACTTTTCATTTAAGATTCGAAAGTAAAATTAGTCTTAACACGGCATAATTGCAGGAAAAAAATTAGCTCGACTGTCTTTCATACGCACTATTCTAAAATCAAGTTAAAAAAAATCGAAAATTTTGCATTTAAAATCTAAACTATTCAAAGTTTCATTAAATGCATTTATTAAAATTCGATTAAAAAAGGGGGATTAGATCCATTGCTCTTTCTGACTCCCTTAAAGTCGGTTCTCTTTATCTCTCTAGACACTTTTTTTTTTTTTACACTTAAGCCAATTCTCTACACATCTTACCCCATCGGAGTATTGTCATTTGGGCCGGTGAACCTCTGTATCATTTGGAGGTTCTTGAAAGTACAGAGATGTATCTCGTCTGATTGGTCCCACCTTCCTCTGCAGCCTCAAGATGTTGCTAGTCTTTTCTGTAAGTATTGTTACGGCAAGGATTCATCAGAATTGTCTGATCTATTCCTTGCCTCTTGTTCAAACTCATTTATTTCGGTTTAGTGTTCTATCAATTCGCTAGTTTGATACCTTCATACATCTTTCTATTTCAGTAGCTTCTTTAAGAACCGCAGACTTGTGGAATTCATCCTGTCGGCTGTTTTTTTATCACCTATAAACTTGGTTTTTTTTTCGAGACTAAAGTCAATAGGCTTTTGTCTTTCGTTCTTACGTTTTCCATTAAAAATGAGTGTTGAAACGTTACTAGAAACATTTTCTCTCCGGTTACTTCATAGAAACGTACAAATAAAATATTTACAAATCGGTACGGTGCTAGTGGGTACAAATATTTTCACCTCTTAAAGCAAAGCATACCGTACGTTCATTCAAAATTTCTCCATTTTGACTTGAAATTTTCGAGGGCTTTGATGGTCGTTTCGGTTGTCGCTTCAAATTGTAATTGAACACGCTATCAAATTAGAGTTACACCGGTAATTTTGGAAAGTAACGAGTCTAGTTTTAGTCTCCAAATAAAATTAGTTGCGTATTTCAATATTACCTAACCACGTAAGAGGTGATGGTGGTTCAGTGATTAACGACACGAACCGGAATGTTCCACGTTCAAATCCAGTTCGTTCCGCAGAACTCATTTCCATTTAGGGAAGTTGGCAACCTTCACGTGATTCCCCCTCGTAAGTACCAGATATCTTCCTAGGAGTTAACAGATTAAGTATTTAAATACTATTTTAGGTATCGTAAATTAAGGTTTTAATTTTAAAAAAAAAAAAAAAACGGTAAATTTTTTTAATTTAATTCCTGTCGTGTGCAGCCAAACGCGGTCTAATAAAGCTATGGTTTCAAATTAAATTGAGACACCTTACTAATCCTAACAGCCTTCAAACTAAACAGTATTTTATTGCAAAAATTTTATGAATATTGTGATAGGTGTGCCGCCATAAAAAAAAAAAAAAAAAAAAAACGTAGGGGACCATTTTCTCTTCAAACATTGAAACGTAGAAAGATCAAATGTTTATGCTTAATGGATTAAAGCAACTACGAACAGAAAAAAAAAAAACGCTCGGAAATAAATCAGACAAGTATAAACTAAAGAGATTGTAGACCAGGATTATGACAAACGGTTTTTAAAGAGAAAACGGATTAGGCTTTGCGATGAATATAAACAGATGACTACATTAGTATGAAAGATAATCCGCTTTTCATAAATACCAAATAAAAAAAATGTAGATACTTATGCAAAATACAGGCCGTGCTGAAACATTTAGAAACTTAATTTTAACATGGAAGGGGGAATTTTAAAACTATTTTGCACTTTCACCTAACAATTTAAAAATACTGTAAAAATTGAATTTAACTTAAATACTAAAAATATCAAGGTCCGTATCCTGCATAAGTACTAATATACTCATAGTCTGGGATAAGGTAAGAATGTAGAAGCATTTTCTTGCCCATGAAGACATTTAATATTCTTAACGCCTAGCATGCGACTTACGCGGTATTATAATGATCAAAGTATAGTATACTAGCATGGGCGCCCGGCGTTGCCCGGGTGTTTGGATGTGTATGCCGAGCAAAAAAAAAAAAAAAAAAAAGTGATAGTAGGAAGGCAGGCTCGAACCCGTACCGCAAAGGAGGAAAAGAACGGAGTAAAACCTAACGTTTATGCTGTTACGACCACCGCCAAACCGGAAGCGACATTTTTAAAAATTAAGGCTAGATAATATAAAGGAGATATAACTTTCAAAAATATCGGTGAAAAAAGTGACCCCCCCCCTGTAGAAAAGTGCCTAGTTGAAGGGGAAGATATTAATGTTTTTAGACAATTTTTCGATATTTGTCGTATGAAATATCGAACTTTAAAACGATACTGATCTTGAAAATATCCGTCGCCTCTATTGAAAGTTTAAGGCAGACATGCAAACAGACATACATACATTTATATATTGGCAACTAAAAATTTTCGACCCAAACTGATAAAAAAGCTTGCCCTATCTCTGAATACACTTTATGTAAAATTTCAAATGTTTAGACCAGAAATTGTGCGAGTAATTTGGTATAGACCGCAGACGTCAATTTTTTTTTTTTAAATTTGACCCCTATTATGACCCCTTAAAATTTATAGTTTCGGGCTCAAATCACTTTAAGTTAGATCCAGGTTCAAGGAACCTATATCTAAAATTTCAAGTGTCTAGACCCAAAATTGTCGGCGGAGTTTGGTAGAGTTCTTAAAGGTCAAATCGTTGAAATTTGACCCCTTAACAGCCAAATTTCTGGCTGACACACGTCACATTGATTTTCCCAAATCTCAGTACCCGGTATTTCAAGTTTCGAGTCTATAGACTAAAAATTGACAGAGTTATTGCGTAGGGAAATGTACACAGACACGTTCACTTTTATAGATATAGATTATTCTGAGCAGTGGATCAGAATCTAGGTTCACTTTGGTTCTAGGAAGTTATCTCCCTTGGTATTAGAGGAATTTATATACCGCTGGTCACTATGAAGAAATGTCGGCAAATTTGCACCTATCTAGAGTGTCCCTTCATTTTAAGAGAATCCAGCTCTCCACTGTATGCTTAACAATGGAAAGCAAGTAGTTATGTAGCATTTTCCAGTTGTAGGGGGATACGGCACAAAGTCGAAAGATGGAGAAAATACTATGAGAAGTATATCTATCTCTAACGGCTGGAAAGCAAGATTTAAAAGTCAACGTCCCCGAGAAAAAAAAAAAAAACGGGCAGCACCGTTAGCATTCCCAAGTAGGGGCGCTCTAGGAGAGTAATATTAAACTAACCCTTTCTAAAAGAGAAAAGGCAACGCCTGGTAAGGGTGGACCTCTTAGAGTCGAAACATACCGCAGTCAACGGGAAAAGATCATTACAGAAATGGCCTAGACAGTTTCGTGTTATTTCTCTCTCGCCGCGAAAAATGTGACAAAAGTCAGAAAGTGGGATTGATAAGGGCGGGAGGATTAGCGCTCGAATGGAGGAGCACTGACCCTACAAAAAAGAATTGTGCAGACTCGTGGGCATTCTCCGACAGGGTCGCCTCATGCGATTAGCAATAAACTAATATCCTTCCCGCAGAGAGAAGGTTAAGCCTGGGAGGGTGGGCCTACTAGAACTACACAGAACCAGCATTACATCGTAATCAACAGGAGACATGCCATTACAGGAATTATCTAATCTGTTGATTTCGGTGATCGAAGGGAAAAACAACGTCGCGGGACCAGGAAATGCATTAATCACTACGGATTAAAGAACATTTAGTTTGCAGAATTGATGCACCCGGAAGCTTGTTAGTTATACGTTATGGTACATTGGGAGAGTGAAGGATATCTTAACATTTCATACTACAGGAGATAATTTTAAGAGCATTACCTGAAGCCGGTTCTGTTCAGGATTTGTTCCATAAGTAAGATAATCGATATGGTTAATATTACTTTATTAATGTACTGCAACTACGGTGGGTCGATTATATTATATATCACGTGATGTTATCTTACATTCCTTAAAGATGGAATCGCCCTTTACGTAATCTAATTTAATTCGCCTCATTATTTATTCTCGTGAGAAAAGAAAAAGTACGATAGACGACCAATTTGATTCGGCCTCGCGCATGCGCGGGCTGCCCATTTAATACTGAAACGTCCTGTGTAGTCGTAAGAGATCCACCTTTCCAGGCCATTGTCTTTCGAGTGAAGTAAGTTTATTGCCTGGGGAATGCCGACGGGGGCTGTTCCTCTTATCACATCTTCCTGTGATTGGCACGAACGATAGTCGACAGAAGCATTTATTAGAATACGGCCAATCGGAATCCAATCCTTGTGCTGGCGTTAGCATTTGTTCTGTTCAACCCCAAGAGGTCCTCTCTTCTAAGCATTAACTTCGCAAACTGCCTGAAGTTTTCCTCACCGGCGAAGTGTATACCCTTGCGCGCTTCTTGCTATGTAAATATCCTAGATGACCAGGTTGATTGAATTTTCCGTCGCATTAAACATTCCTTTTCATAAATCGCCCCAGTTTATGCTAAATATAACGTGCAAAACATTTTAAATCTGCGCGGCTTAACTCCACCAAAGCTGCTAAAAATTTCTTAAACGAAAATTGTGAGCAACTTCAGAGGAAAGTCCTGGTAAAACAGTAGTACAAGAATTTGCCACATCTTAGATTCAATCCAAAAACGTTTAGTTGCGTACCGTGTTGCTTCTGATTTCGATCAAAGCAAAACCATGTTACTGGTTTGTACGAAAAAAAATTACAGAACCTAACGGCAAATTCAGCATATTTTCTAACGACTCTGAACCCACTTCAAGATTTAAATCGCGGTTCTGAATATTTTTAGCTGTCAATTATTCGTATTGATTCTTCGAACTACTGTTCTCCTGAGTCCGCAAAAACCTATGACGCAGTGGAGTACTTGGGAAACTTCAGTTGTTAGTTATTCTTCTGGAGGTTAGTTCCTCGGTGCGGGCGACATTCAAAAATACAATTGCGAATCCGGACTTCTACCCAGTCATTGCTGACGGAATGGAAACGTGCTACCCGTATGGATTGTCTTTTTTTTTAACAAAGGAGTCACCACTTATCAAGTGGTTCAACAAGTACTTGTTTACCTTGGACTTCAAGGCTACCATATTGTCAGCTGGGAAGCATGCCAGTGAAAGTGTTCCACATGTGAGCAGTTCTAGGAAGGTTTTGTTCATGGAATCTGCGTTTGGGTCTAGGTAGTGAGGAAAATTGATAGTGATTGAAGCTAGTCGAGTTTGTGTTTGAAAGGGGTTCGTCCGAAATTTCGTGCAGATTCCAGAGTTCGACAAGATGCACTTGAAGGTCGGGATTATATCGGCCGAAACGTGAAAATAACACTTGAGTATTTAATGTGTGTTTAAGGTATATTGATGAACATCGAATCAAGTTGTCCGACATTTCTGTGGATGGGATATATATTTAATAGTTTGAGTTTTGCAGAATTTCATCAATGAAGTTTAACACGTTGCTCGGGTTGATTGTTCGTCTGCTTCGAAGACCGTAAGAGTTTTGGTTTGTTAAACTATATACGATTCCTGACCGAAAATAAAATGGACTTTCCCCTTCAATTTTTTTTTACGGCATATCAACCCTTATCAAGTAATGTCGAATCAATTTAATTTCTTCAAAAAGAAATTAAATTTTTTTGGAAAACCTTCAAGAAACCCTTCAACTTTAAATGGATTAAAATGTCAACGCAAAATAAATTACTCTAGTTAATTTAGTTGGATTTTTAACGTAGCCAGCATAATTTAGACTCTTTTCTTTCCCACAGTGAAAATTGTGACACAAGGGTCGGAAACTGGGATTAAAGTCTGCACCCCCAAGGTGGAGCACCCTGACATACAAAAACCGTGAGTAGTCCCGTCGGCATTCCCCAGTACGGGCGCCTTAAACGATTAGTAACAAACTAACCCCTTCGCAAAAAGAATGCAAAGCCTGGGAAAGTGGACATCCTAGAACTGCACAGGACTAGCCATACACTGCAATTAACAGGGAATTGGGTCATTACAAGAATGGTCTAAACTGAGTTTGAGGCCAACTGAAAAATCCCAGGTAATTTGGGCCAAGGAGTTCGAATTCCATTCGTACCATGCATAAAGATACAGGCTCGCCTTTAAGGTATAAGCTGCCATTTTACATTTGTGTTGCTTCTTAGTTGCAACAGCTCCTGGCTTTAATGAATGAAAAATTCAGTTGAAAAAATCCGAAAAATGGATTTCTTTTTATAAATATTCCATTTTAGTACTCATTCGGAAGAGATCCAAGAAAATTTCAGTGCTTGCGTCATTTAGTTTTACCGAACACTTTCAAGATTGGCGAACGTTAACGAATTTCACCGAATGTTTTTGGTTTGCAAAGTCTTTCGTTTAGTTCGTACTGTGTAGGAGCATCGGAACTCTCCGTCCTTAGTGGGGACACCTTACGTCACGGTTGCAAGTTTCTGGATACTTATTAAAAAGCACCCTTGTGTTTAATTTAATTGTAATTACTACGCCACATGAAAATAGCCCCCCCCCCAACGACTCCACGCCAATAAGAAACCGGTTTCAATTATGGCTGTCTAAATGTCTTAAAGTGAATTTGATTTTTATTCTTTAAATATTGTGTAATACGAGGGCCGTTCCAAAATTTTTTTTTTAACTCAAAATATTGAAACGTTACGAAGACAAATGGTACTATTAAAACGAGCGACCTTGTGTCCCAGAATTTTTCTAGTCACCATTCTTAAGACACTTTTGCCACCTTTGATCCATTTGGAAATAGATGACATTACTTTTGGATCCCCCTCCTAATAATATACGTCTAACATGCAATTAAATATATACCCGTTTCATTGTATATTTAGTTTTATATTAAAAAAAACCTGTTGGTTGCGCTACGCAAAGTTTAGACTTTAGATGAGAATTGATAGTTTGGATTATTTGTTCTGCTTCACTTATCTTGGATGTCATTCTCAATGTTTTGGTCGTTTTTAATTTTTAAAATGACGGTTAAAAATTTCTGACTAGAATTCAAGTTCTACAGTAGAGCATTTAACTTTAAAAACTTAAAGTAGTCTTCGAAGGAGCCACTACTTTATAAAAGGATCACAATTTTTTTTTTTTTTTTTTTTTTTAAGGTTACTTTAAGACCGATAGGTCTTTTCAAAATGGCGTATAAACGCTTAAATATAAACAGGGTGGAACGATAACTCCCCCCAAAGAAAACTCTACAGCTTTATTTTAAAACTTTTATTGAAAAAAAAATCAATTAAGGTTACTTGATTATGTAGTAGAGCTGACATCTATTCAATGTAGCCGCCTTCAGTCTCAATCACCGCCTTGATACGGGTCCGGAACTGAGAGTATGCTTTTTCCACCAGCGCCGGCGGGAACTCTGCAGATGGCGGCGACCAGACTGATTTTTGTGGGAGGTGATCTTTTCGACGTATGGCCAAACGAAGCATTCCAGCTGGTTCAGGTTGGGACAGGAGAGGGCAGTCAGTGAAGAGTACAAAGTCGTAGCACTCATTCTGAGGCGAAGCCCGGGTCTCGTTGGACTTTTGGACCGGCGCCGAGTCCTGTCACATCCACGTTCTGCCAGCGCTCACCTGTTTGCACCAAGAGATCACCACACTCTTCAGCATATCCAGGTACACTTTGATGTTTACTTTCAAGCCGACTCCAAAAATGTGCGGTGGCATGATCTGACCCGTACTTGAAACCACACCATAACCATGACCGGAAACTTTTCATCACCCTAGGCACGTCCGTTATTCGTGGGAATCCAGTGATGCATTTTGAGGGTTGCGATGGTCCTGTTGTCATAACTTGAATCGGTAGAGAACACGAGTCGTACACAACTGACCACCTAGTAGACGGGTTTCATCAAACGGAAATGGAATCGCCTCTTAAAGCAAAGCGTGCCGTACGTTCATTTAAAATTTATCCATCTTTTCATTTTTTTTTTTTTTTTCGAGGGCGACACTTATCGTTCTGTTCTGCAGCTATTCTGACAACGGAATAGCTCTTACGAAATATTAAAGAACATTTTCGACATTCACTGTTCCAAACATTTTTCACAAAGTAGTTGCCATTTTACAAGCTGCTACTGCTGATTTGTTGAACAGCATTCATGATTTAGTTAACATTCGTTTCACCAACATTTTAATTTTTTTTTTTATGGGATATCGGGTACTTACGGGAGCGACTAAGTGTTTCTGTGGAACGAACTCGATTCGAACTTGGCACACCCAGGTTTTCAGTCTGCCATTAGTCACTGCCACGCTAGTTGCTGACTGGATATGCTCTCAAGCGAAAAATAGTTATATCTAGTTTTATCTCGCCGATAAAATAACGAAAAGAAAAAATAACATCGATAAACTTATAAATCGATTTTCTTTCGTTTGTGTATGGTTTTACAGGATTTAATGAGCTTTTACTTCCAAATGCTGCTTTTAATGAAGTTTTTTTTTTATAAGCAGCGAACCTTGCTAGTGAGATCATTTATGTTGCTCTTCCGTTTCCAGAGAGCAAGTGTTATTTCCGTCCCACAACAGGAAGATGCGACACAAGTTCAGGAATGTATTTATATTTACATAGGGGTCACCACTTATCAAGGCTAGGAGGCCACTTGGGATGAGGGTTATTGAGTATCCAGTAGTCAATGGGATAGTTTTGTAGTAATCGTTAGGAGAAATTTGGTAAATTGGATTGTTTAAGGGGGATGGCTCATCAAGAATTTGTTTACGTTGAACTTGAAGACAACCAAATTGTAGTCAGCTGGAAAACGGACTGTAGACTGGATTTGATTTTTAGATTATCCGTAATGGTTGATATGCCATAGAACTTAAACAGCCAAATTAAAATTGTTTATAAAATGTGTATCGCTTGAAAATATACTTGTTCGATATGAATTCGTTCTTTACTTTTCGACTTCTATAAAATTCGAGTCGGCGTTAAATCCACAAATAGGTGGATACGCCGTAAAACAAAACAACCAAACCACAAAGTCAGGAAAGGTATTTCTAGCGCTCCAAACATTCCTGTGCAGCCCCTTTGCCATTCCTCGGTAGAGACGCGTCAGACAGTAAGCAATAAACTTACCCCCACCCCCGCTAGAAAGCCGGAGGCAAGGCCTAAGAGACTGGACTACACAGGACTTTGACTCGGTCAACAGGGAAAAGGTCATTTCAAAAATGGCTCGTACACGGACTTCGGAAGCTTGAGAACCTGCCGTTAAGAGGACACTGGTTACACTAGCAACCAGTCGCAGAACTATGTACAGGTATGGAATCCATGTATAAACTAGCCTGGTTGCCCGGGTGTTTGGAGGTGTGTTGTGAAAAAAGTGGTAGTAGGCAGTCAGGCTCGAACCCGTACCGCGAAGGAGGAAAACGTGAAAAAAAACCCCCAAAATCGTGACGTCTTTTTTGCGTCCATCGCCACACCGGAAGTGATGAATGTTTAAATTAAGGCTAGTAAATCGAAAAGAGGGGATGACTTTCTAAAATATCAGCGAAAAAAGCAACCCCCTCCCTGTAGAAAAGTGTCCAGTTGAGGGTGTAGGAATAAATGTTTTTGGCCAATTTTTCGATATTTGGCGTCCGAAGGACTGAGCTTCAAAATATCGATCTCGTGAAAATATGTCGCCTCTGTCGAATGTTTTTGCGAGCCATATAAACATACATACATACATTTAAACAGGTGAGATTTATATTATTGATTTAGAATAAACCTTAATACTTTGGTTTAGTCAAAGGATTATTTTTTTTCAAACCAATCGAAAACTTAAATCGGTACATTGGCATGATTTTATTTCTTTAAACATTGGAGCATAAAAACACGTTTTGGAAACTTTTCCTGGCCCACTTAACAGTGGGTAGGTGAACACTTTTAGTACATCAGTTTTGCCTGCCTTTTTCATCACCTTTGGGATTGGCATAAAAAAAGCCATAAAATCCTAAAAGGAAGTCAACACACAGATTGGCGATGGCAGTTTGCTTTAGAAATTTTTAAAAGTACTTCCAGATAATTCCCCTTAAGCGGACTGCTTTTGTTTGGTGCTCCATTAATTTAAAATAACATTTGCTTTCTACCATTTTAGAAAGTATCAGGGTTTTTTTTATAGAATGACTAACAGGGCGCCCGGCGTTGCCCGGTTGTAAAATGCGTTTCAATATTAATTCACGCAGATTACGTATTTATTAGAGCCAACTCTCTATTGAATATTGTACCTAATATATATTGATTTCAAGTTAAAATGACTTTGGTACCATCAACTAGAATCGAAACTAAAACATTTAGCACTCCAGCCGCGTTCCATATCGTTTGAGCTATTGACATAAGACATTTAAAATGAAACCACTTAAAGCTATGAATTTGTACAAACGTAATAGAAATATGTCGGCAAATTGAAATTAGCATTTTTTTGCATTTTTTTTTTTTTTTTTTTTTTTTACACAGTGATCACCACTTATCAAGGCCCGGAAGCCACTCAGGGATAAGGGTTATTGCAAGTACATTACGTTAGTGTGGAGATTTGATGAAGTGTTTACTTAAGGGGGCGGTTCATTAGAAATTTGTTAACATTGGACTTGAAGACATCCAAGTTGTAGTCCAGAGGGAAGCAGGCAGACGGAACAGAGTTCCACAGGCGTGCAGTTCTAAGAAAGAAGCTTTGTTCATGGAATCCGCATTTTGATTTAGGCACAGATAAAGAGTGGGGGAAATTTTTCACAGTGGATTCAGCTAGACTGGTGTTTTTCGTGAAAGATTGTTTCAACTTGCGACATATTTTCCCTACGCTTTATTCATCCAAACAAAGATTTTACTTGTTATAAATCATTCTTGGTGTATGATTACGTTGCCCTGTTAATTTAAATGTTATGTGACCAGTAGTTTAGGAGTTCATCGGTGAAATATTTTTTTACGAACGCTTGTGTCACCCCTTCCAAGTATTATGCGCCTCTTCCATCATCACAATAATGTATCTCCCCTCCTCTATATGTGTTAATAAGAATCATCCCAGTTTGATATAAATATCTCCCTCATCCTCACCTGTTTTAGTTAAATTTTTTCTGTATAAGGACAATTTGTGGATGTTAAACTAAATTGCCAAAATAGTTTAAAACAAAAGGGAAATTTTCTGCCCTTTTCGAAAATTGTTTGACAGAAAAACTGATAAGAAACCATGTATTAACTTATGAACTATTAATGTTGAAAGTTGTTTAAAATAAAATCGGTCCGAAGCATACATAAGCAATATATTGGGAAAGGAAAGCTGAATGAAATACGACCCTTTTGAAGACGCAGTCTTAAATATATTTTTATTGGATTTTTATCTGTTTTTGAAGTTAAGACTTGTTCCCGTGCTTTCAATCTACTTTTCACCGTTTTAAGCGCTATTATTTGTTTGAAATAAACTTTTGTAGAAACTCATTTTTATATCTAAAGTTTTAGTTTTATTGAGCTATTCAAGTTATTTATTTTTTTTTTTTACCCATTTTCACTTCACAAACAAGGCATATTGCCACTTGAAACGTAGGGAAACGTACTATTGGAATAAAGTATAGAGGGGAGGACGAGGAGCTGAACAGCAAAATCTGTTCATATATTAGTAATTCTGCAGGTTAGTACAGTCAGGAAACAGGAAGGCAATTCCAAAGTGTTGAAATCGAGGGAAAGGGTATATAGGAACCTCAAGTGAAAGGGTGGGATTTTGCTACTTGTCATGATGTACATGGGGGGTGGGGGAACAAGTGTCAGTTCATCAAAGTACATTCCATTAAAGCACTTGTAGAACAGGCACAGTGGTGCGACATTGTTGCGATAAAGCGGGACCTATTCAATTTGAGATTTTTTTTTTGACACTATTAAAAAGTGAGAGAATAGTGGCAGTTGCTCCAGCTCAGATGTGACAATACTCCATGCATGGACAAATTGTGGTTTTGTGAAGATATAGGATGCTTTTTCATGCGAGTCATTTTCTAGCACGGTTTATTGTTATTATGGTCCAAAAATTAAGTTTGCTTTGAGAATTAAAAACAGCGCGAGCACATTTTTAAATATAAAGACTGTAGCAGTTAACAAATTATTTACCGTAAGCGGATCAATGCCCAGTGCCAAAGTAATTCGGCCGCACTAACCAATCGGTTAGCAAGGCGCATTGATTTTAGCTGTCCCCCTAAGAACTAGTTTTAGCCCTTTGGGATTTCAGCTGCGATCGAAAGAGGGACGCCAGCAAGCCACCTAGACCTCTCTCACTGACTCCTCCCACTGCTAATTGTTGAGGACTGCAGTTTGATGGCAGACGACACTTTAAAACAGACATTTATACTTTCTTTCTCTCCAGTTTGAGATACAATCTCGCCTTTTCTAAATAAATCCTTTGTTTTGTTAAAAGAAATGTCGTTTGGCCTTGTGTTTATTTAATCAATTATTTCCTAATAAGACTATACTTTTCTGGGTTTATTTTATTTGCTCTTTTTTTTTTTTTTGTCTTTGTTTCCACCTATTTTGTTACCAAAAGGACACATTTCGATAATGACGCCAAATTTACGTCACTCTATGCTAAGTCTCTTTATTGTCTATATATGTAAACAGCGATAAAGAGTTTCTTGTGAGACGGGGGCAAAAATTCGGTCCAGCCAGCACAGACTAAGATCGTAAGTTTTGTTTATGAAATAAACTTACCAATTCGTTAACAAACTAAATACATTTCTTTTTAGATTAAGCGGGGGGGGGGTCGTACTAATCCGCTGTTGATTACTAAATTATAAGCACTGTAATCATAGTTCGATACGAGGCCAAAGTTCTAAAGTATTTTATAAGCAGTTACTTTAAGTTCTCCTTTGGGAGTTACGTGGTACTTGCTGCAACGATCGCTGTAATGTTTTTGGGTTTATCCTTTGGGTTTAGCTTGACAGCATGACGTGGATCAGAATCAATGTTTTGTTCGGTCCTAGATTATCCTCCTAGGTATTACCTTCTTTCAAGAGTGATTTGTTTATAGCCGATCGCCTGAGCTGCTTATGCCCAGAAAAAAATGCTAATAGCTGATAATGCACTTCTAAGGACCTAGCTGATGCCGTACGGTTTCGTGGCCTATCCAGAACGCATTCTCTGTATTCATTCCTCTCGCCTACCGCGGGCAGATGTATCATAGAACCGTAAAGGTGAGATAAGCCAGCCAGCATACAAGTGGTGCATGCTTAACCCTTAAAATTTGCCTGGGCAATTGTCGGTATTCCTCGAGGAGTGCGTCTTGTCCAGTTACCTATAAAACAACCCCTTAAAGCGAGGAGTCAATATCTGGGAGGGTTGGCCAAAAACAAATATCACAACCAAACAGAAAAATCTACTACCTCCACAATGACCCATTCTGTCAGACTGGGTATTTACTTCGTTCCCACCTCAGGAAGATGTGACACAAGGTTAGGTGAAGGGAATCGATCCAGCCCCCCCCCCCACAAAGGAGCACTCTTGCCCTTTAAAATTGTCTCAGCAGGCTTGTCAACATTCCCCGGTCAGGGTGCCTCAGGTAGTAAGCAATAAATTACTTCGCCCTCAGACGGAAAGCAACGACCACTTGGAATTGATACTTCAACCCAACAAATAAAAAGCTACTGAAATAGCCTATTCTGTCAAATTGCTTGCCTAAGACGCACCCGTTGACTGGTATGAAAAGTCGCAGAATATGCGACCATAGGAAGTATCGTATTGTCTGCATGCATTCGAATCCGAATATCATAGTTCCGAAGTCCAATAGAGAAAAGAAGTAGAAGAGTTTTGAGTTTCGTAAGAATTTTAGTCATCAGGATGGTGAGTCTTTTTGTAACTGGAAAAAACAATTTAGGCTGTGAATAGTCGGAGGTATTCATCACATTGTATAGGTGGTTGGTTGGCTCTAAGGGTCCTTTGGTTATTAGGGTGGCTTTTATTTATTTATTTATTTTACATGGAAGTCACCACTTTCAGATATCTGACCTTCATCAGGTAATCTTGTTTCGCTGAGAGCTGCCACGTCGACGTTAAACCTTGCTAGTTCTCTTGAGACTAGGGCTGTTCTTCTCTCAGAACGGTTAGTGTCTCTAACATGCATGAAGGTGCGCACATTCTAAGCACCTACTTTGAGGTACAATTTACATATTTGTTTCGTGGCTGCGTTTACGGTGTATCACTGAGCGCAGCAACCCAATGTCTGGGAAGTATAACCACTGATTTTTAGCCCACGATTTGTAGGGCCCTCCCCAGTTGGTGAACAGTGGGGATTCTGAAAAGGCTTGCTCAGTCGCAAGTAGAGGACCGAGTTTCTGTGTGACCACAGGAGAAGCGACCAGCGTGCAGGTCTGGGCTTAAGAGCTTCTAGTCACATCAAGCCTACTCCTACCACCGTTATGCCATCGTCACTGGTCTTTCGGATAAGGAATGAGAAAGGAAAAGATAGAGGTAGCAGTATTTGGACCGAAAAGGCCGTTGGCGTGACTTTGTTTAGGGTGGACAGCACTTTGCCAGAGTGAAGTCCACACTATGGCCTCGCGTTTTCTTCCCGCGACATCCATGTGTGACGTGCAGGATTCAAGTGTGGGGTTGTATTGGTCTGCCAATGACCTTGAAAATAAGTCTCGCCTTACAGCCAAACCAACTGGCATGGTTTTATATCGGAGTGTTCTCCTAGCCTTTGTCTAAAGAGGCATACTCTACAAGATAGCAGGGGAATGGGGTCAGATTATACCGTCAGCCGCTCGGTCACTTGCATGCATTGTAGAACAACGGGGGGGGCACGAGAAGGTAGCATGCAAGCAGTTAGGAGGCAGAGGCTGTAGATCATATAGGCCTAAGACTAGCTTAACCACCTATTACGCAGGCACTCCAACCACTTTATGTGAACTGGATGTATATAAAATAGTGGGGTTTTTTTTCTCAGTTTACATAATTTATACATCTGGAACGTGTTTCTTACATATTCTGATATAAAGGATGGAGTGAAGGACATGCACACACACATATAATCATAGGTAATTTTAAGCGTATTACATGACGTTGATTTTGTCAAGGATTTGTTCCATAAGTTTGACAATCGATATAGTTAATATCGGCAGGTTAAGTGTATTAAAGCATCATACTATAATATTCATTTTTTTGCGGACTGTTATCTTCATTGTTATTTCATCACGTTTTGGCCAACTATTCCTCTGGCCTTCTTCAGGTTGTTAATCGCGACGGGATATGAATGCGGAGTCTTACAACTGTATCCTCAGTAATTACTGCCTTCCATAGTTGTTGTCTACCTACGTTTAGGCCAACTAATCATCTGGCCTGCTTTGGGGAGAATTAAAACACCGCTATATTCAGACAATGCTCACCCGGAACCGTAGACTCAACGTCTTTATCCACTATGCCACGGGTCTTGAAGGACGATCAAGATTGGATTTTATGGTCTTAGAAATCCAATTTGTGTGTTACCTGTTCTTCCATTGGCGGATCCGTACCGAATACTATTATATATTATGGCTATGTACAGACGAATTTTATACTTGCTCATAAACATTTTCGTTGGTGAAATTTAAAAAATGAATATGCCAGCTGACTGGTTTCGAAGCTCGCCCAACAGTGCTAAAATCGAGCTTAATAATCACGTTAAAAAAAAGGGGGACGGAAACTAACATTTAAACAGAAACCAGATTAAGCCTTAAGAGATTCTCTTTCTGTTTACAAAGGTCTCAGTCTTAATGTATAAGAATTTTCAGATAGTGCGACTTACTAAGAATGGAAAAGTCAGCACTAAAATTTGAGGCACAAATACGATTATTTATAAGGTGCTCTCCTATAGATGACCCATGAGTATTGCTCAAAACGTCCGAAGGTAGGTAGTTTCCATTTCGAATTTTGGATGGAATGTTGTTTTATCCTATTATCTAATCTTTGAGACGTTCGACCGACATAGCGCACACCGCAGATGCATTTGAATAAATAATGGAATTGTTATATGGGGGGGGCGTCTTTACAAATTGAAGATAAAATGGGTTTACAAAAAAAAACAAATAAAAAAAACACGGGTATTTGATGCAAAATAACGGTGTTGTACAATAGAAATTTGCTTAGCAAACCTATCGCTAATATTATCTAGCCAAGGTAGGCGTAGGTAGATAGGGCATTTGTCAACAGATGCCTGCTTAATTTTGTTGAAATTAGAAATTTTATTTCTTATTGTAGATTATACAATTTGCAATGGAAAACCATTATTGTAAGGAGTCTTGGTAATAAACTTGACTTCATTTAATTTGGTCTCGGAGCATATCATCAAAGCTCTATGGGTAAGGGTTTTGATAAGACTATCTTTTTGTTTGGTGGGGCAAAGAGTGTCAACGTGTAGAGACCCGTAAGCGTAGGTTTATGGTAGATAGAAGTCAATAAAACGGAAGGTGTTTTACAAACCAGTACATCTATAAAAGGAAGGGAAGAATCAATTTCCTTCTCGATAGTAAATTCAAGAACTGGATGAATATTAAGGGATGCAAAAAGGTATCTGCTTCCGTTTCATTGTTGAACAGACAAAAAGTGTCGTCAACATAACGAAAATAAATATCATAGACTTTTTTGTGGAAACCTACGAAAATGTTTGCTAACGCCGATCACAGAGGAGAATCCATAGATCCCATCTATCTGCCTATACATAATGTTATTAAAACTGAATTCGACCAATATGGTGCCGAATTCCATCAGTTCCACAAAAATATTCTCAGGAATAGGGAGAGTTGGGAGCTGACTACGATAAAGGGCATCGGCACATATATCAATTGTCTCTGAGAGTGGAACGCGGGTAAAAAGGCTTTCAATAGCAAAAGAAAAAGAATCATTAATACAGAAAGAACTACACTGTTCCAAAACTGGTTCTAAAATATTAGTAAGCCACTTGGCTATTTTATGTTGGGAGGAATCTATCATAGATAATAGAGGTCTTTAAGGAACCCAACTTTTGAGTTTTAGGTAAACCGTAGAGACGGGATGCAGACAACCGGTCGATCTGATTAAGTCAGAAATGGAGGAAGGAAGAGCTCCACTCTTTACCCATTTGACCAGGCGTCTTTGGAATTTAGATACAGTAGAGTCATGTTTCTACCGGGCCTAACTATACAAATTTAGGTGTCATTAAGGATTGTCATTTTATTGACATAATCTTGGTTGTCAAGTATAACACCAGACAAATTAGTCAGGTTTAGTGATAAGGGATTTATTCTGGCAAAGTGTTTTGATGGCACGGAAATGTTCATTTCGTCATTTTGATTCACTAAACGAGACTGGTGTACCTGCATATGAATGAGCAACATTTCGCTTTAAGGTCACTAACCTTACCGTCGGAATTGGGAGAAGGTCTTGCTAATTGGGCATAAAAGACTTCAAATTCAGAATAAATCTCTTTCACGCTTGGGTTAGTAGGGGGAATGCAAAAGTCCAACCCATTAGAAAGTATATTCTTTTCGAGTTGGGACAACTGCGAGGAAGAGATTAAGGACGTTTTTAGCAACATCCGGGCTAGTCGAACAACCATTTTTTTTTTTAATATAAAATGTTGCAATTTATTTTGGTGTTTTAACGGCAATCTGAAAAGGCTACGTTTATGCATTTCTGCAACATAATTTACAGTATTTCCTTCTCAAGTGCGTCAGATCACAAGAAAGTTTAGACAAAAATTGGAGATAAATGCATCTTCAATCTTTTGTCCAGGATGTAATTTAGCTTTATATATATATATATTACTAGCAAAAGTACCCGGCGTTGACTGGGTTCAAAAACAGCCTACAGAAAATGGACTCTGATTTATGAAAAGGAAGGGTTGTAAAGAGATAGCTTCTTCGAATTTGGGGGTATCAAAACCAAAGCAAAATATGATGAAAGTAAAAATAAAATAGATAAACCACATAATTTATTATACCATACCTGTTCACACTGAAACACTTATCACAATATTCTGTGGATCTATATTAAAATACCTTGTTAAACTTTGTGACATATTTCCATTCTATGGAGGTTAGGTGCGAACGAACACCCCATAATTTTATTATAGCATATTTCTTCAAACTGAAACATAATTATCAAAGTATACTTAGGCAGATATGAAAAGTCTTTATTAAAGCTTGTGCCTATTTCCATTCTATGGAGGCCAGGCGCGAATGCAGACCCCACAATTTTATTATACCATCCCTAATTAAAACATACTTATCAAAGTATTATTATGTACATCTACGTTTTTTTTTTTAATTTTTAAATTTATTTTCATACTTTGTGGACCAGGCGCGAACGCAGACACCAATTTTTATGAACCACCGTTCTGCCAGATCAAACATACCCATTCATGTGTCTCGATACATCTATCACATGTAATCAGTCTTTTAAAATAGTCAACCATATAGGAGCCTATTCGTGACCAGACTCACACAGCTTTACATTATAGATATAGATATTGGAAATCCTTTGAAATGAGGCTTCATTTTTTTGCAGTGTGTTATTGTCATCTTTATAGGAATGTCCACAAAAAATGACTGCACAAATTATGAAACCTTATCTCAAAGGATCCCAAAAAATATACGAGTTGCCCCCAAAGTAGAAAAAACATTCTCAAAATATAGAACTACATTGATGGGAGTGGTATCATTAAAACGAACGACATTTTGTGACCTGGAATGTATTTTTCTGCATAGTCACCAACATTCTCAATACACTTTTGCCAGAAATTCAAGAAAGCACGTTCATGACGGTGGTCGCTTTCTTAGAATCTCAACCATCAATATTTGAGTTCTTTCAGGCCATGAATGCATAAGTTCAGTCACCTTAACAATGCAATTTGCAATCCCCCTTTCACCCATTCGGGCGGAATAAAAAAGATAAGGAGCATTAATTTTGGAGCTTTCCTCGTATTAACATTACATTTAAATTTATGTTCGCACCATCGATAAACAGGGAATTCTAAAAGCAAGAAGTCGTGTGAAAGAAGCTATTGGAGTGGAAAATTCTCCGGCGTCTGAGTCTTTACAGTGAAGGGGGGTGATTTTGCTGGTAATGTTTTCAGTGAGAGGATACTTACACTGATGGGGGATACAAATTTAAATATGTTAAGGCCTTGGACTTTTTGGGCTAAATTGGGAGGGCAGGAGCAAATGATGGACTTATTTATTTTATTTATTTTATTTATTTATTTTATTTATTTTATTTTATTTTTTTTTAGGTGTTAATGCCTAAAACTGCATCGTTTGTTCATTTTCACCCGGATTTGACATTCGCTGAGGACTTTTGGGGCTAAATGAAGGTGGCAAATGCTGAACTTAGTCATTTTTTCATGCTTCGTTCACTGTGCATTCACGAGGGACCATGCATGCTTCACATGTGTTACCTGTATTGTTAAAAGATAAGATCTTTTAAATAAAAACTGCGAAATAAAAATTGATTAGAATATTTGGAATAAAACTGAAGTTCAGAAAACAATTGCTAGCACAGTGAACGGCGCAATCCAGATCAGCATCCGCATCTATTATGATGTGAGGCGAAAACCACTAATATTTAAAGGGAGGGTGAAATTTCAAGCGACTTGCAGATGAGTCATTGTAAAACAAATGTGCAAGAGTTTCTTCCACATTCCAAGATTCCGTTCCTCCAATCTTAGAAACAAGTTTCGTAAGTTTAATGTGAAAATCTAGAAAAGTTACGCAAAGTTTTCAAAGATCTAGCCAAGTTTCTATATTCAAAATTCGCGCTAACCACGCAACACACATCGATTCAGAGTTTATAGCAATCGTCAGTAACATCGGACGTATACATTTTCTTTTTATCACAGCCAGGGGCCGACCTCTTGAGGTTAATACCACCCACAATATGAAGCGAAAAGTCTTTGGGTATGTTTCAACCATGAAAGTCTCATTAAAAATTGATTTTAATTATAACATTTGGTTTTTTAGTTTTTTCGAAGTAAACTTATGAAATATTTTCAAAGATGTGATCAAGTTTCTCTCTTGTCTATTTTACGAAGTATTTTATTCGTACAATTATTCATTTTTCAAGGCATTTTTTTTAATATAATTTCAAGATCTACATAAGATTTCTTCAATAACTTTTGTTTGTTACCATAAAATTTAGCAAAAAAAACAAAAAAAAAACAAACTTAACATCAATTTGTTTTTCACTTTTTTCTCAAGGCAGACCAATGAAAAACTTTATTTGCATGCATAAGCGTGTAAAATAATCAAGAAAAAAATACGTTAATCTCCCTTCTAATGTCTTTCACCAGTCTTTCGATCAAGAATAATAATAATAAAAAAAAACTAACAAATACCAGCCAAATACACGGTTTCGCTGTACCACAGAATTTCAGTGTGCCGAGATGACCAAATACCCGAGTCGGGATCGAAACTGGATTGCCTAGAGAACAGTCGGCGGTCCGAATTTGAAGTGAAACGGTCTTTTTTTTTTTTTTTTTTTTTTTTTTTTTTTAGTGATCACCACTTATCAAGGCCCGGAAGCCACTCAGGGATATACGGTTAGCTATTCTATCTATATAAATAAAACATATGTGTGAAAATATTAAACTACTGGTTACATAACAGAAATTAACAGAAATAGTAATCATGAACCCAGGATGGTTTATAAAGTTTTTGTTTGGATGTATGAATAACGCGTACAGAAATATGTCGGCAAGTTGAAATGCAACATATTCCTATTTATACGCATGCGCAAATTCATTTATAGCTTGAAGTGGTCTAATCTATTTCTCTCATATCTGTCGATAGTTAAAAGGGTAGCGAACGCGACTGAAGTGCTAAGTGTTTTGGTTTCGATTCTAGCTGATGGCACCGAAGTCATTCTTTAAATTTTTGAAATCGGTACTAATAAATATATATATATATATATATATATATATATATATATATTATAAATACGAAGTCTTCATGAATATATCTAAGCATATTTTACGATTAGGCAAGGCTGGGCGCTGAATGTAGAAATTTTGGCCTTTATTAAATGTACACAGATATATACATGCGACGTTTTTAAAATCCCCACATTTGTGGCGTTGAATAGAAAACGCACCGACTTCATTTGCAGGCACGTTTAGCGTGTCTCCATCTGATATACGCGAAAGTTGTTCGAATGAAGAATTATGATGGCGTATTTGCAAGTCAAGCGAAGGCGAATGTCCGATTCTCTCGTCCGTCGCTATTGACATGACGCTGAATATTCTACACTGAATACATCTGTAAATCCCAAATTGTGCATTTTAGCGTTCCTGCAACTGTAACCGGACGAAGATCTATAGATGTTTAAGTTTCGTAATACAATCTCCGTTTTCTCACCTATTCTTGTCGGCTGTCAGACATGTTTTCCGGCAGCTCGCTCCATTTGCATTTCCATCCCGTGACAGACGCTTAACTGTCTTTCCTTTTTTTTTTTTTTTTCTTAATTTTTTTTTTTATCAAACCCAAATATATTCATGTATGCTGCCGTATAAAAGTCTCCGAAGCGAGCTGAACGCGCCATCAAAGTGTGCTGAGAAGACGTTGGTCCCAGTAGTGCAAGGAATGGCAACGTATCGATACGAGAAGAGAATAGATAAGCAAACGATGGCTTTTAAATAAATGGGAGTGAGGGGTCGGGCAAGAATTTCCAATGATGTCTTTTAATGATTTACTAGTTTATAACTTTTTAGCTGTGTTTGCGCAGTACCTGGGTATGTTATTTACCATATTTACCTCGCTACTGGGAGGTAACAGTGATCAAGCCTTTAATGCGAATTCTCAATATGGGTGTTCCAAGTTCGAATCCAGTTCTTCCACAAAATTACTTTCACTTAGGATGTTGGCAACCTTCACGATGTCTCTAGTAAGTACTATGTTTTCTAGAAAGAATTCTGACTAGAAAAATACCGGGGGAAACAATGCCAACAATAGGATCGTTGTAGTCATACGATATGACGTTACCTATCTTCTACTGTTTTATGCAAAAAAATGTTTGAAATTTCGTTAAAAAAAAAATAAAAACATACACAAAACACGCTACTTAGCTATTGTATAGCACTAAGTAACTACGATGAATGTATTTATCTACTTTACTGGAAAAAAAACAACAAATATATTCTATTAAAAAAATGTTTCTTCAAAATCACTGGATTCGGCATTAGATAACCTGAAAAGGGTTGATATGCCGTAAAACAAACGACCAACCTACTGGGAAATTAGAAGTTGTGTTTAAGCAAAAATAATTCAACTTGAACTAATGTCGATTATACTTTAAAAGATTATCAAACAATTATGTTTTAATAACGTTAGATTTAGACTTCGTGGGATTCGGACGTGGGTATTGGAAAATTATGAAGAGCTACTGCCTCAACAATGTATACTCGGTATATTACATTTTTTTTTTTTTTTTTCACTTTTTTTAAATTTTATAATTTTGTTTAAGCAGGGGATGATGCATCCTACCGGATGCCAGATATTCACCCGCTATCTCATACATTTCAACAGAGAGATCTAAAGATTGTGGTCGTCTCGCTAAAGTATAATTCTTTGAATCTCTCTTGGTTCACCGGGTATATTTGCCAGGTAGTTTTCGAAATTATTTGTAATTACTGGAATTATCTTCCCAGGATTCCAATTTCTTAAGTCATACCTTCGTGTTTCGTTATCCTTTCTCTATCAGTTCTGTTTAACCAAACATCATTAAATTGTTTTAAGTTTTTTTGTTTTTTTATTTTTGCAATAATTGTTTATTGGGCGAAAATATTTTAGTGTTTACTTTGTTGTTAAAAATGAAGTCAATGTACTGACGTCAGATTTGGTCGCCATTTATAATTACCTATTAATATAGATTGGCACTTGTGCATTTTAACATACCCAATTACTTTACTTTCAGAAGTGTCTGTCCATCACTTCTAAGGTTGCTTCCTCCCTCCCCCTCGTCCCATATTGCTCGGATCCTGGATATGACCTTAAACTCTATCCGATGGTGAGGCCCCAGCTTGCGAGCTTTGGGGAGTGTGGAGCTACCCTTTAATTACCATTGCTCCCAGGTCCACTCTGACCCGGAGTGGTAGTACCTGTTAGAGTTCCAACTATGGGTTAATAGAAATCGACTTGAAAAAAAACAAAAAAAAAACAAATATATTCTATTAAAAAATTTTCTTCCAAATAACATGATTCTGCATTAAATAACCTGAAAGGGGCTGATATGCCGTAAACCAAACGGCCAACCAACCCATATTACTGTAAGCTTTAATAGCCCCGTTTTCGAGGTCCATAATTGTAGGAATTGCATAACCATAGCGGATGATGTATAATTTATTTCCAATTGTTCTTTCTGGCATATATTCTCAGAACTTGCTGCCACATTCGATGTTCAACTTTTACAAATCGTTCATTGTTGCATCTTATAGTACCTATTTACTATGCCTCCCCACGGGACAGTTAGACACCAGGGTCGTTTTTTAACGTGGAGAAAAGGTACAAAAATAAAAATTGTCTCAGTCGTGAAGGATTTCTCCTCCACCGAAAGAGAACAAGAAATGGAAGTGCAGCATCTGAAGAACAGATGGTATTTATTTGCTCCCCCACCGAGCAAATTAGGCACAAGGCCGATTTTTAATGTGAGGAGTGAAGGGAGGGGGAAGAGAAAAAGGGGACCAGCTCCCTAGAGGTGGGAAATGGGAGCTGGTTAATGGTCAGGCATGTGGGGTTGCCCCCACATCTGGTCTTTGCTAGTCATAGCTAGTCATAGCTTGCAGCATCTGCCGGAGCAGATACTACACTTTGATCTTGTTTATATATTTTGAGAAAGAAAAAATTGAACATAAAAAACGTACAAAAAATCCAATTCAACAAAATTAGGCACAAGGCCCTACAAGAAATTGGGAGGGGGAGGGTACAGGGTCTTTTTGACTATGTAACAGATGAGACTTTGAAGTCTTACTCTTGACTGGCAACATTTACCAAAATACCTCAATCACTCTGTGGATCCTAATCTAACTAATAACCCCAGCGTTCAATGTAAAATTTAACTATGTACAATTTGTATATTCATTTCTGTATGTTGTGTGTACATTTTTTTTTCTTTTTCTTCTTGACCAAAAGTCCAAGCCGTCTCCCAGACGACCTTACAGCTGGATATCAGTTCGCTTTAGTTATGGTGTTTCCGTAGTGTCTTATCATAACCTTTTAAACATTACACAGATTTTCTTTGTAGATTTTCTTTGTGAAAGGAACGAGTGTTTTGTAATTGGTTTTAATTTAATTTAACAGCTTGTACGATCTGTAAATAACATAAAGCCTAATTAAGTCTCGATTGCTATCACTGAATTATTAGGCGAATTCGAATTGTTGGAGTTAAATATTTTCTTACCCCCCCCCGTAACACAATGTGTTAGTGAGTAGTGTGACAGCCCAAATGTTACACAAACGTTCTGGAAACGGCAACAAATGTATGTTTGCTGACCGGGGGTTATGTGGTTGTAATTTGGGACCCTTCTGCTCCCGTGGTAGTCGTCTGTATGCTCCGCCAGTGTTAGCAATATTCCAGAAAGCAATAAAACATACATAATTGGGTTTCTTCTCTTATTGTTCATCTCGGGGCACAACGCAGTAGTTCTGAGAATGAGTTTCTTGTATTTGTTTTTCTAGTGACACTATGGCCGAGTGGTCGTAGACGTTGTATCAAAGTTTACAGTTACCCAAAGGTGCTGAGTTCAATCCTGAACGGAGGCAGTGAAAATAACATTCAAAACAGAATCAGCAACTATGTCCCAGAGTTTAGCTGGAGTCCGAACACGGTACCCCCGTAATAATAATAATAATAATAATAATAAAGGGTTGGGTTCGAGACTCCTAACAAACGGTTTCCCAGTTCGATACAAAACACCTGATGAAGGCCGGAGGACAAAACGGCCGAAACGTTGTGACTATAACAACCAAGATGAGGAAGTCAGTCCGACAATCTCAATAAATGATTTCTGAAGGTGGTTTAAAGGATGTCTGACTCCGTCTTGATGTTTAAAGCACATCAACAACACAATCGGAATATATATATATATATATATATATATATATATATATATATACTCTTTCTCCAACTTTACAACTTGGCAAGAAAGAAAGAGAACCATACTGAGGATGGAGTTTGACTTATAAATTTCCAGCAAGTAAAATATTAGTTTATTTTCCTATTATTGCGTTGTGATCCGGCTTTCAAGCGCACTTGATGCGTATATATATATATATATATATATATGTATATATATGTGTGACAGAATGTTCAACGAATGAGATCGGAGATGCGCCGCTGTACAACTCATGCTCTCTACTGATCCAAGTTATGACAATAGGACCATTGTAAGCATTCTCAAAATGTATCGCTGAATTACCACCAATAACAGGGATATGTCCAGGGTGATGAAAACAGTTTCCGATTATGGTCTTTGGTGTGGTTTCAAGTGAGGGTCACATCATGCCACCTCACATTTTCGAAGTCTGCTTGAAATTCAACACCAAAGAATACCTGGATGTGCTGAGAGTGCGGTGATCTCCTGATGCAATCAGGTGGCCGCTGGCAGGCCCTTAGTGTGGCAGTAGGACTCGGCGCCGGTCCACAAGTCCAAAGAGACTCAGGCTTAACTTCAGAAGGAGTGTTACATCTTTGTACTCTTCCCCCTCCTCCCCCGACCTAAACCCGCTGGACTACTTCGTTTGGTCATACGTTGAGAACATCACCAACATGATCTCCCACAACACCAGAGCCAGCCTGATCACTACCATCCAGAATATTCGCCGAGCTCCCGCCTGCGCTTGTGGAAAAGGCATGCTCCCAGTTCAGAACTCATATCGAGGCGGTAATTGAGGCTAAAGGCGACTACACTGAATGGATGTCAGCTCTACTACATAATTAAGTTGGCTGAATTGAATTTTCAATACGTATTTATTTATTTATTTTTAGGGCGACACTTTTATCGTTCCATGTATATATTTCTCTCGTGTGAATTATTTTAAAATGTCGGCTGGGGCTGTAGAAGGGTAAGACTAAATGAGGCAACCTGTTGGTCGTGGGTGGCAACCCATAAGGCGTGAAGACAGAATCCTGGTGGTTGAAGTCATTGACCTGACAACAGTGGTCAATAGCTTATAACACAGCTTTCGCCCTTACTTGGTCTGACAGGCGATCAGATGGGGTCCGATCAGATCAATCGGCTAGTCCCGGCATGCATCAGCTCATATAGTAATTTTTCTCCCAACCGTATTATCAGGTCTGCTCTTGTAGAAAACTTCCAAACTCTATAATATAAATCTCACCTGTATGTATGTATGTATGTATGTATATCAGCCTAAAACTTTAAACAGAGGCGACGGATTTTTACGAGATTGATATCGTTTTGAAGCTCGACCCTTCAGGTGACAAATATAGAAAAATTGTCTAAAAACATTAATTTCTTCACCTTCAACTGGACACTTTTCTACAGAAAGCGATCGTTCTTTTCCTCCACGGTACGGGTTCGAGCTTGCCTACTATCCCCCCCACCTTTTTTTTTTATTGCAACATACGCCTCCAAATACCCGAGCAACGCCGGGCACCTAGGCTAGTATTATATAAACTAGATAGCAGGGTCTGAGAGTTAATTGTGTTAAAAGAACTGATGACTCCTGTTAGATGATTGAGCAAAACGAAACTGAGAATTTCGCCGAAGATAGGATTCTTTCTTGACATTGTATCCCCGTCTCTGCTAAGGTGAACGAGTTACCCCCTTGGTTCATTCCCAACTGTAGTTTGACTCCATTGTGGGTTGTGAAGCATAGAACCAATGAAAATCAAAACTCAATCATGACTTCCTCTTTTAAAACCCCCAAAACATAAAATGCAAAGCGTATCCACACACTAGATTAAATATCTTTAAATGACGTTATATGGTCCTGGATATGACCTTAAACTATATACGATGGTGAGGCCCCAGCTTGCGGGCTTTGGGGGGGGGGGTGGAGCCACCCTTTAATTGGCTTTGCTCCCAGGTCCACTCTGACCCGGAGTGGTAGTACCTGTTAGGGTCCCAACTATAGGTTAAATAGAAACCAACTTGAAAAAAAAAACAAACAAAAAAAAAAGAAACAAATATATTCTATTAAAGAATTTTTTTATTTAAATCACTGGATTCGGCATTAAATAACCTGAAAAGGGTTGATATGCCGTAAAACAACTAAACGGCGTTATAAGAAGCAATGAGCTTTTAACACCAGAAAAAAAACTGAAACGGCATTAAAATCAGTGTATAGGAATATAAGGGAATTATTATAAGACGAAACAATACACACACTTATATACTCACCTTTTGATAAACCAATACCAGAAGATCCTTGGCACGCGTTGCTGTGGCGTGATTTGGTGTAATTAAAAAATTCTCATCACCGCGGTTTTAGCACCCCGAAATCTACCCCAAAATATTTTATATACGAACGTGAGACGGACGTTTCCAACGCAAAAAAAAAAAAAAAAATTTTTAATGAAAAAAACTAGTGCCACCTGTAAGGGGGGGGGAATAAATAAACGATGGAAATAGAAAGGCATCGAACAAAGCGAAATGTAACGGAAATGATTGATATGTATAAAAAAAAGATTGGAAAGACCCCGGGTGTTTTATAAACGAAGAAACGATGTTAAACTTGCCGAAGTAAGAGGAAAAACGGAAAGAGAGAAGAAATAAACAAAATGGAAAGATCGTGGAAACAGAAATTAAAAAAATAAACAAATAAGTAAATAAATAAATAAAAATATGAAGAAACGATGTTAAATTTACCAGAAAAAGAGGAAACACGGAAAGAGAGAAGAAAGGTACATGCCCCCCCAAAATATATATATTAAAAAAAAATCCAAAGAAACGATGTTATAATTGACGAAGAACACGAAATAAAACGGAATTGAAGTATGATAATGTTTATTTTAATTAAAGAAAATGTAAAGTTTTTTTTTATTGTTTTTGTTTGTATTTTTAACTAACGTAAAAGTAAGCGTGGTGCGTTTCACCTAAATTGCAGTCAAGTTTTTTATGAAAACCCAACCCGGTGTTCGTCCGTAATTGTCTCCTGTGAACGGTCACGGACGGTGTAAATGGGTGGCGGTGGAAGTATGAATGTTTTAGAGAGAGAAGACTCCACTACTTCCATTAATCGTAACCGATTTTGGCAGTGAACTCTCACCAGATAAAATATAGGAAGCTCCGATCAGCAAGGTAGTGGACAGCTAATATGCCTATAACACATCTCGGATATCGTGATGCAGTTTGTGCATAGTACATCTGCATAAAATGTCTAGATTGTCAATCTTATTAAGGTCAAACTCGGATGGGAAAATGAGTTCATTTTATATATATATATATATAGAAAAGATAGATAGATAGAAGAAAATGAGTTCATTTTATTAATATAGAAGATAGAAGAGAAGATTATTTATATAAAGAAAAAATGAGTTCATTTTATTTATATAGAGAAGAGATGTAAACTTGAAACTTTTTTGTTAAACTTTTATAAATTTAAAATTTGAGTCAGCGTTAAATGACCCAAAATGGGCTGATAAGCCGTAAAACAAACCACCAACCACATGGCTGACAGCAAGCTACGTCCGTGGATTAAATAAAGAGTTTCGTTCGAAATTATATAGTTTCCCGAGTTCGACAAGATACACATGAAAAAGGATCGTATGTTACATTAGCATAACGTTTTGTATGGACGTCTGTATTAGTGCAATTTATTTGAATCTATTCCATATTCTGTGTCTATACATTGTCATTACTAGTTTCCTATTAGATTGTCCTGAAGAAATGAAGGAAATAGACTGAGTCATCGTAACTGTCTCTTTTTATAAATTAAGGTTTAGATGATATAGTAAATGCATAAACTCTGTATTTTTTATTTAAACTTTGGAATATGATCGTGATATAATCTGTCTAAAGTTAGGTGTGTTTATCTCTATTTTATAAAAGGAGCATTGAACTCGGAAATGGCTGGGTCGATTTTTTAAAAAGGTACTTGATGTGTCTGGGAGTGTTCTTATGTAGGTTTTGTATCGGAATGCGCCCG
Source organism: Euprymna scolopes (assembly GCF_053919585.1). Classification (NCBI taxonomy): domain Eukaryota; kingdom Metazoa; phylum Mollusca; class Cephalopoda; order Sepiida; family Sepiolidae; genus Euprymna; species Euprymna scolopes. The sequence continues at coordinate 142,038,978 of NC_136488.1, forward strand.
ATAAGTATCGATAATCGAATAGTCCCATTTTGATTTTTGGTTTACACATTTTTAACAACCTAACATCACAAGTGCCTTTGAGAAGTTTTATCACCGCACAAGCAGAAAGGCCCAGCCTATAAAATCAACAGTAGGTTGTTTGTATATATATATATATAACAGGGGTGCGTTCGAAATCAATGTTTCTGTTTTAAAGCACAATTTAACCATGATACCTGACTTTTGCATCAAGGTCCGAAAGCCACTCGAGGATAAGGGTTAATGAGTGAAATGTGGTTATTGAGACAATGACGTTAGTGGTGGAAATTGGGTAGAATTTGAGTATTTAAGAGGGTGGCTCAACGGTAACAGAGCCGCTGACGCTGGTAGCAGCAGCAGTAAATATATACAAATGACGAACCCAGCTGTGACGTCAGCAGAGACAAAAGAACACATTTCGATAAAAAAAAAACACCTGTTCGAGACGCGTTCAGAGAATCAGAGGTGGGTGACCTCGCAACCAAGACGAGAAGTCACACGTGGCCGGAGAAGGAGAAATAAAGATCTTTTGTTAAAAACTTAACAGCGAGTTGAATTTCCCCCCCCCCTCTTCCTTTCTTCTGCATGTTTGCGACAGTCTACATGTTAAAGTGTAGCGCCGCACAACAAGAACGTGTTTACATTGGACTTAAAGACGACCATGTTGTAGCTAGCTGTAAAGCAGATCCTCGGTACAAGCGAACAGTTCTGGGAAAGAAGCTTTGTTTGTTTGTGGAATTTGTTTTGATTTAGGCGCAGATAGACAGTGGTTGAAATTGTTGATAGTGGTTGTTAGTGTTAGGATTTACAGATTTTCAAAATCGTTAAAAATACGCGTGTGCGTTGACTCTGCTACAAAGCCTCGTTCTAAAAAATCTATTGTGCAGTATCGTATCTTGACATACGATATGTTGCGCATTCTTGCAATGCCTGCTTGAACTGGATTTAAAATGATCGTGTATCCCCATACATCATGTAAGGATTGATCCTTTAGACGTTGCGCCCAGTATATAATATGACGACATATCCCCCCCCTGCATTTGTTTGGAATAGTAAGATTTTGTGCGTTAGAGACCTGTTAGCTGTGGCTGAAGATTATCTTCTAAAGAATGTTCCTTTTTAAACCAAAAGAAAAAAAAATTGAATTGGAACATCTTTTCACGTAAGGAAAACAATAGGGTCTGCCAAACGATTGTGAAAAATGGATCGCATGTTTCCGTGACGTCAGATTTGTTAACTATATGAACTATGGAAAAGCAGAAGCGAGTTAATGATTTTTAAAACCTTTATCTTCTTCAAACTGCAATTAATAATTAATCTTTGTTATAATTTTGTTAGGTTTTAAGATTTACAGTTTAACGATTAATAATATTATAAACATTAGTATGTGAATAAAAAGGGAAAACTTAAGAGTAAAAACAAAAATAAAATCAACGTTTCGTCCCTATTTCAGGGGACATCATCAGGATTTCTAGGCGAGGATGTACAGGAAGACGGTCATATATCATATGCGAAAGAGAAGTTCAGTTCTCTTTCTGTTCTGGAGAGAAAAAATTTCAGGATGAAAAGAGAATTTATATCTAGTGTGTGTGGAGGGGGTCGGGTTATATACATATATGCATTTTTTTTATATCAACCAGGATCTAAATTAATGTTTTGTTCATTTATTATTATATTACCTATGATTGGGGCTACATTATAAAATCCTTTTCTTTGTTTGATGGTGTTAATGTTTGAAATTAAAGCAGATTCAATAAGTCTCCGTTTTGCTCTATCTGGGATGGATTTTAAGATTTTTGCACGCTCAAAGCCGAAAGAGTGGCCATGTTCGACACAGTGGGAAAAGAGTGCTTTTAAGGGGTTGGCATTTCTTATGTCCCTTTTATGTTCACTTAGTCTGATTTCCAAATTTCGCTGTGTCTCACCTATGTATGATTTTTTGCAGTCATTACATGGGATGGCGTAAATACCGGCTTTGGAAGTGGAGATTTTAGCGGAATGCTTGCTAGTTTTTAAAGTTCGCTTTATATTTAAGGAAGTGGTTTGTACTGTTTGTATGCATAGATTATTAAGACTATTGCAAATTGTGTCGTTGTTAGTGTGGGTAGGTATAAGAAGATGTCTATTTAGTAGTGGTGTATCTGGTGTGTTCTGCTTTTGTTTGTCTATGTTCGAGTATATTTTGATGGCTTTTTTCTTTGTTTTAGAGATAAGGTAAGTTGGGTATTGTAAAAGTTTTAGTGATTCGGTGATATGTGTGATTTCATTTTCGAGATATTGAGGGCTGCAGATTCTAAGGGCACGTAAGAAAAAACCGATGATCATGCCCGTTTTTATTTTATCACTGTGGTGCGAATGTCCCAATTAAAAAATGTCTTACGTTACTTCTAAAACATCTAAGCAAAATTAAAATTGATCTACCTTTCTCCCCGAAAACATTAATAGAAATAATTAAACTTATCACAAACATTACCCACTTCCAATTTAATTATTTTTATAAACAAAAATTCGGACTCCCCATGGGAAACCCCCTCAGTGGGGTACTCGCTTGCTTATTCTTAGAATTCTTAGAAACTAGCTCTTTTAAATTTAGAATACCTGCAAACACAACTTATTTTCGATACATTGACGATATCCTCATTTTTCTCCCCGCAAATACACACATAGAAGAATTAAAAAATAAACTCAACTCAGTCGAACCCTCCATAAAATTCACATACGAATCCGAACATAACAACTCCCTACCCTTTCTTGATGTACTTATCATAAGATCTGAAAACGATCTTATGTTTAAAGTACATCGAAAAAGTACACACAAAAATGATTATATACACTATTATTCCCAGGGGCTCAAAGGCGTCACTTCGTCCCTCCCATAAGTACCTTTTTTATGTCTGTCTAGAAAAGATTTTGAGTAGAAAGATATCTGGGTGGGGAACTAATGCCAGCAATAGAATATCTGATTCATACGAAATGAATGAGCACAGTCCACCTTTCATTGTAAAGGCACCTCATGCGATTAGCAATCAACTAACCCATTATCAAAGACAGTATAGGAGTTACTCTTCACATAGATAAATTATAGATCTCTATATCTATTATATAAAAGGAACTTCGTAAGTTCGTTCCCTATGGACTCGAAAATGGCAGGGACGATTTTTATGAAATTTCACACGAACGTACTTTTTGCCCCCTTATAATAATCTGTAAAAAAGATCACTTAATGATGAAAATAATATATTTATATGGCATACACAATTGATGACGAAAAGGGTGCTTATTTAGAATTACACTTATTAAAAAGACATGCAGAAACCTTTTTATGATGTACGTATTTGTCACGAAGCGGAGATGTCATATTCCAAAAATCACAAATTGATCTAGTAGATGTCTTAGGACATGATCCTGGTGAATAAACAATTCGTGGCCTGATAACTTGCAACAATCCACTTCGACTAGACAGGATGTTGAAGAGACATAATACAATCACTCTGCTGGTTACGTCACGCTGGAGTATCTATAAGTTCATTGCCAACCGTATTATTCAATATGATTCTTCGAAAAGTCAGATTTTTTTTTTTTTTTTTTTACTAAAAGATAGTGGTTAAGAATCAGTTGTTTAAAGCAAAGATTACCAACGCAATGCCTTCTAAAAATATAAAATAACTAGCAGACTGCCCGGTTTTGCCCGATCGTAAAATACGTTTAAATGATATTTCAATTCATATAGATTACGTACTCATTTTAAAGACAAATCTCTATCATTATATTCAACCTAATATATAGTAATGAAATCAAAACTAAAAATGTTACATTGCGAGGTTTGTTTGACACGGAGGGATCTATATATTATGTAGTGTGTCTAATACGTGTAACGTCTAGTAACGTATTAAAAATAAGATACATTTTTATAACAGACATGTAATAAAAGAGGACAAAAAATAATTTTCTGGGGTTGTAATATCGGGCCAATCGGAGAAACATGCCTGGTCCGTCCCTTATCTTGTTTGATGGATCCTTGGGAAAAGCTGCAAAGAATACTCATTCCCAATGAATAAATAAATCCCGGGCTGTCTCTTCAGCAACTTTATTTCCGGTGTTTCCTCCATTGAAAAGCTGCCGCTTATCCTAGACTAACGCATTCTGACTTCCTCTACTGCGAGCCATCACTGATCGTCTCTATCCTCTCTCTCTCTCTCTCTCTCTCAATTTCGATCTCTGACTTATCCAATCATTGTATCTTTCCCAAAACTCTTACTAAAGTCCACGTCACTTTATAATGACCTCTACGTAAGAGTCATCACTCTTTTAAATTATTGTTTGTTATACATTTTTTAATTTATTAAACCTCTTAACATAAATAATTTTCTCTGTAAATTATTTTGCTATATCATTCTATTTTTAAAATATTACAACGATCATAACAATCGTCAACTAGCAATACCTTCAACATTGCTCTGCTATCCAACATATATGACTTAGGTGCCTCAACTAGAATCTCAACCAAAACATACAACTGTCCACTCCCATTCCTTAGCCTCTGAGTCAGACCCACATATATATATATATATATAATATATATATATATATATATATATACATACATACTAGCAGGACCACCCGGCGTTGCTCGGGACCGTATAAAATAATGAGAAAAATGAAGTTGATTTTGAACGTACCTATTATTCTTAGGATAGAGGCATTTTTGATGTCTGTATCATTTGCTATCTTGAGCAAAAGAATATTTTATTTACCCTAGGACGGGTATTATACAACGTATGCATGAAATAATTGTACCTTCCCCAAGACAAAAAATTTGCAACACGTATATGAAAACAAATTCCTTTCCTAGTGTAGGTAATAATTAGTTTAGGAGTAAATCCAATATATAGAAATATATTGACATATACACATAATTAAAATTCATAATGATCGGTTAATTGTTTAGGAGTGAATCCAATACAAAATACCATTACTTGATCTATTTACGTGATATTTGGAATGTAACAAATAAGTCAATATATAGTATATCATATATTTGGAATATAACATTTTCGTTACGTGCATCAAAGCATTCCTGTATTTTTTTAAATAAGTCTTCTTGTAAAATTCTTACATAATATAATTTATGTAAAAAATCAAGAATATCGGAATGTAAAAAAAAAAGGAAATGGTAAAGATTGAAACCGCACCACTGATGACAGCAGACGGTCACGTTACCCACTGCACTAAAGAGACAACCGCTTTAAAAGACGTGTGAAAAAATGATTAGATGTCTGTGTTACAGGACATACGCATGTACAGGACGACGCCATTGCGCTACGCTCAACAAGTCCTCATTTCTTTCAGGTTTGAACCCCTTTTTCAATCCCTTAGCAATTATTTTAATCGAGTAAATACCTCTAATAAAATTTACCACCAAAAATGCAATCTTTTGAGCTACTACACGCCGTCCAGCGACCATCCGTCTGGGAAGAGATAAAATTTGAAAAACGGAGACCTACACAGGCATAGTGAGATTTATGTGATTAAAAGATGGAATTGCACGATCGTCGAAGAAAAGATTAAAGTAAGGGCAAACAGTCTAGAGTTTTATAATTTTAACATAAGATTTTATTTGGCAACTTTTTTCAGCATTAATAAACCCATGGATAGGTTGATGTGTTGTTAACAGTCAAACTAAAACACTTTTAAGCAATGTTTTCGGATCTTTTTTCCAGTTAAATGTTTGCTGTTGGGAAGCTATTTCGTTGATAGAATCAAAGTATTGTTATCATAAGTCGCATCTTCCGCTTGGTGCGGATTGTGAACTCACGTGACCTATTTTTCGCCATTCCTTCCGATCCAAGTCGTTGGTTGATGAACACCTTACTGCTGAGAAATGTCCAATCAAAAACATTTTCTTTCCACCTTCCTCTTGGTTTTCCTCTACCTCTTTTTGCCTTCTAATGAATGTACGATAGTCAATGGGACAATAGCGTAGTAATCATTAGTATTGGAAATTTGGTAAATTGGATTACTTAAGGGAATGGCTCATCAAGAATTTGTTTACGTTGGACTTGAAGACGACCATGTTGTAGTCAGCTGGAAAGCAAGCAAACGTAAGAGTTCCACATGCGTGCAATGCTAAGAAAAAAACGTTTAGATTTAAGCACAGATAAAGAGTAGGGGAAATTATTGATAGTGGTTTCAGCTAGACGAGTGTTTGTCGTGAAAGTTTGGCAAGGAGGAACCATAGATTGGAGCTTAGACAAGCACTTACCATGAAAATAACGATAAAGCAGAAATAGGTTCGCACCGTCTTTTCTGTGAGGAAAAAAGGTTGCAGGAAAGAGAAAAGAGCATCCCCTGCTAAACTACGAAGTCTATTTTGAACTCTGTCAATGCAGGATAAGCTGCTTCTAGATGTGACAACAGTGCTCCCTCCTAGGACGTACTTAAGAATTGCATCGGCAGCGAGATATCTATTGGAATGGTAGAATAATCCCACTATTTTTTTCAGCGACCTTGACAACGGATTTGATGTACATATTCCATTTCAGATCGGAGCAAAAGCCTTATCAAAATATAAAGCCTTCCAAAAATGAGTCAATGCACCACATGTTTAAGATCAGAGAAGAGAGAATCCGAGAGAACTTGGTAATTTATGGCCTTTGGCGTGGTGCCATAGATGGTAGTGTCGTAAGGATAAATGTCTACGAATGATTTTAGGGTGTGATTTGGTAGATCATTGATGAAGATTAGGAAGAGAGTTAGGCCCATGATGGACCTGTGGGACTCCAGCATAAATATTGTGAGCTTCTAATTTCTGCCCATCAACCACTTCTTTTATGAACCTATCAGAGAGTAATGATTTGATTAAATATTTCGAGCTATACTGTAGTTAGATATTTTGTGAAGTAGACCTTTATGCAATTGCCTATCAAAAAACTTTGATATGTCAAGAGCAATTGCCCTAGAAAGGAAGCCTCCATCGAGAGATTCGCTAATCTTATGAGATATAACTGTTAGCACATCGGATGTCATATGGTTTCCGTTTTGCTAGATCTACATGTCACTGAGATTATTTTTGGTGAGGTGGTTGACGTCTTCTCTTTAACAGATTCCAGCAATTTACTCGTGATGCACAGGAGACTTGATTTGTACTGAGATGAAGATGGCATTAACTAAATTTTTAAATACGGAGCATACTGAAGTTTTCCAGGGTGTTTGAAGCAATTTTCTTTAAAACAACGCTTAAATCGCTTTGTAAGTATGGGAGCTACGAGCTCGTAGTTGTGGTTGTAGCTTTTTCAGCACTATAATTGGAATGCGGTCGGAGACAGTCGCTTTACTAGAATTAAGTTCTTTTTATTAGCTTGGCAACATCACTTACAGATATTTGCCCGTAGCATAACGTGTTTCTAGACACAGGAGAAATACGGGAATTGGTGGCCCTCGTCGCATAGGGTAGAATTAGTTGCAAAGTTCTTTGGAAAGAGTTTGGCTTTTTCCGACACTGACGAGATTACCTCAGGTCCATTGATGGTTGGGATAGAGCATACGCTTCTGTTCAGGACTCTGTTTATTGTTTGCTAAAACTGGTGAGAACCAAGCAGCTGCTCAGCTACTTTGAATTTGACGGGCTGGGCATACAAATTTCTCGCGTTCTTTATTACTATTTTACAGTGGGTGTTGACAGTCCTGAAGGCGGCTTTAGTCGCAGTACATCTATTACGTTAAAAGCAATGGAAAAAGGCAGTACATTTTGGTGAGAACCATGGCTGGATGTTAGGTTTTTGCGAGAATTTCTTAGAGAGTATGGAATGGTATATACCTCCAATTAACCATTCCGTCAGGTCTGATACTATAGAGGAGACGCTCTTTTTAAACAGGTAAATCTGATATAAATGTACGGAAGCTATCCCAGTCAGACATAGAGTATTGATACACTATACGATGGCGAAGTAGTCTGCGGACTTATATTTCGTTTTTATCTTAACTAACACAACCAAGTGGTTGGAAGATCCCGATGGAGGCAGAACGGAGTATGAACATAGCTCAGGGCAAGTTGTGAGAAAAAGGTCTTGAAGACTTGCATACTAACCGTCAGTATCGGGCACACTGGTGGGTTCTTGAACAATCTGATTTAGGTCATAAGCAATGGAGAAATCGTAACAGCACCACCCCTCACCATCTGTCTTGTTTGTGGGCTAACCATTCCACATTGTAAACGTTGAAGTCTCCACAGACGCTAGCCGAAGGATGAGTAGGCAGGAAGTTGTCAATTTTCGTAAAGATAGTGACTCCGTTGTTGTGGGGGGGGGCAATAGCGGGAAAATATGAACGCGATGCTGCGAGCAAGTGCAACCCGGAAGCACATAAGGTAATTTAGGATCTTCTCTGGAGATGTCCCTATCACATGGAAAGCCATCTCTTATGTAGGTGTGACCCAACCACATATGATGGTTGGATTATACAGTAATATGAGAGCGGAGTTAGTTTGTATGTCGCACAATCCCGGGCAATTCCCGATTGCTTAGCTGACTCTATTTGTTTAGTTAATGACTCAAACCAAAACAAGGAAAATAACTTTGGGACTGATAATATATTGATGCTAATGTTGTTTTGCTAATAAAACCATGTAATTCGATGAATGGTGGTGAGTATTATTTTTGGGTTCACTAAAAGCTGGGATGAACTATTTGAGGTCAAGGACCAGAATTGGCTTGACGTGAGAACTTGACGTTAGGAAATTGTATTACGTAATGTGGCAGTGACCAATCGATGAAGAATGGATTATTACGTAACGATTATTGATTGGTGGGAGAAAAGCATCCTTGTTCGCCAGACCCATTCCGTTACCTGATACAAAAACACTGGGACAAGCAAATTTTGGCAGTCTGAACTAACTTCCAGCTGCCGACACCCCTTCCCCCACGCCACACACTAACCTCACTTTCACTGACCACCTGGGACGGAAATACTAAAGAGAGAGAAAAAAAAACAAACAAAAAAAAAACAAATCGTTCATCGCAGATAGATTTTTTTTAACTGTTACATTCAGCTGTAAATATTTGCGTTGTTGAAAAAATGTATATAGAATTTAATTTCACCGTATAATACAAAGATATTGTAGTTAGAAGTTTTGATTATATAATTTTTGTAATAACAAGAACTGACGATTGGAGATTTTTATTGTCTACGGGATTTATAACTGTTACATAGATTTATCATTGAAGTTCTCACTAGGGTTATCATAGAGGGGCACCAAATTGACGTTTAGTGTATAACATAAAAGGGGATTATGCGTGTCATAAAAGAATTCCGTGTGCGTATGATCGTCTAGTTTCATATGCGGTTGTGTGTGTGTGTGTGTGTGTGTGTGTGTGTTACATGCATTTTCTTCGACATACCTTACTTCATGTGTCGTCGATGTTGATCCATCTGGATTTCATCTTCTCTTGGAGGGAGACTGGTACCTGTTAGACGAAGATTTATCACTCCAAGACGATGAATTGGTTTTATAGTTTTTTATTTTCCTTCCAGATGTCGACACAGAATATGGAAGTGAATCTTGCTTGCTTTGAACACGTCAGCGTCCCCCACCCCCAGTGAAGGGGAGGGAACAGCTATTAAGCCGTCCGTCTTCTTCAAAGTCCAAATCCAGTCTCACCGATCTAGCCAACCTGACCACGTCACTCATACGTAATCTGGTCAGCTGACCCTCGGTTCTGGTAAACGTGTCTACACTCCACGTTTACTCACCTCTCTCTCTCTCTCAATCCATTCTGTAACATAACTTAACTATCAAGTTGAACAGTCCACTTGACTTATTTTCGTACAGGAGACAGCGAGCAGAAAAGCTACCTTCCCTAGCACCGGCGACAGGCTTGACCCGCGGATCTAAAAGAAATACAGCGTGAGGTGCACGTCACACCTAATTTTCCTGGAGATTTTGAATTCTTTTTTGTTTTGCTTCTTTTATTTTTTACTTGCAGACTACTTGTGTAAAAGGAATAACCAGAATCGCGTATCGACCTCTGTCATCGTATAGACGATCAAGCCACAAGCTGCTTAACTTTCTTGTTCGTTTCGAACTCGGAACCACCTAGAATTGCACTTACGCATCCGTGAACTCTCCTTGAGTCTTCGTCGGGTTACATAGGCACATATTCCATGTCATGTCGATCTTGAAGGTCAGATCTTTGTTAACTTAGATAAGTTTGTGATTATGTATACTCTAAGGAAATGGTCCAATGCCAGTTTCGCTTAGGAATAATAGGTCTGGTTTGGTCTCCTGTAATTGGGTTTCAACCCAAGGAAGGTTGGAACGTAGACTCCTGATGTTGAAGGAGACATGGTAGTGGGGGTTCTAGGTTGGAAGTTTGAGTTCTTGGTTTAATTTTGTATTTTTCTGGAGACTTTTCATGGAGTTTGGGGGTTTGTTGAACAAGCCAAGACTTCGTTAGAGCAGGACAGAGAGGGAAAGTTAAGGAGGGAAAGAAACGAAATATTTTTTTTTAGACCATAAGGTAAAGCCGTAACAATTACCCACTAATATGGCATCGAGAGGCCCCACTGGAAGCTACTTCATGGTCCAGAATCCATTCACCAAATGGCAGTACAGCAGTCCCAGTACTTTGCACCTGCTGAAAGGACGGCCTCCTTGGTTGTTAATCCAAGGTTCGGGTCCCTATCAGGCAGATAACGTCAGACCAGTAAAACGTTTACCTCCAGTACCCTTACTAGTGCTCTGACTACAAGGATAGAAATAGAAAAATTTCGGACATCTCGGATGACTGCTCACGACAAAATAACTGCCGACCTAGAATACGGCTTTTTCTTCTCCCTTTGTCAGAAAAATCACTCATTCGAAACGAGGACTGAGGGACAAATTAGAAGCGAGAGTTACGGGAGCTGCCGACAACGCATCCACAATGCATTGTCTACTTTCTATTAAAAATAAGTATTCTAATAAATATAAGTTCAATTGTAATGTTTAGGGGGGGGGGAGTAATGCGATAGGTTCCCCTCTTACTAACTGAATTTTTTTTTTTTTTTTAACCAGAATTCTGTTATCCAAATTTACGTATGTAATTCTTGGGGCTATTTGGCATTTTTCTTTGAGTCATTCCCGACCCGGGCATTGAAATTGCTAATAAAAAAGCAGTAATCACCAATTAAATTGCACAAAATCATCTACAATATCGATATATATATATATATATATATATATATATATATATATATATATATATGAATGTTTTCATTTTTCTATATATACTTCAATATTGTAGATGATTTGGGTTTTTTTTTTCATTAGTGAATTACCGATCATAGTGGCCGAAAATTAGAGGAAAAGGATTAACGAGGTTGATCGGCAATTGTATGATTAAGAATATTATGAGAGGATTGAAAATCATAAATGAAATGTGATTACTTCTGAGAATGATTTACAAGTATTCGTTGTTATTGGAGTTGAAGACAACTGTGTTGTAATCAGCAGGGAAGCAATCCTGTAGTAAGGTGTTCTACAGAGGGGAAAGTTCCTGGAAGGAAAATATATTCCTAACAATGTCGTTTGATGTTAGGCACACAGAAGAATAAAGAGTTCTTTTCAATTGAAATAAACAGATGAGTTGTTGCTGTAAATGTCTTACAAGGAGAAACCAGAGATTGGACTCAGCGCCATAAAAAAAATACGAAACTTGCCTAAATTTAAACATTCACCATATTTTACACCCAGGCAACGCTGCGTAAATCTTGTTAGTATTTAATGCAAACATATACATTTTATTAGTCCAGCGGTTGATATGCCGCAAACAAAATGTCCATCTTAAAATCTTGATTAGATCTGATCCTGGCTTTCTTAATTAAAGCTTATGGAAATGCTAATTCGATGTTGATAGGTTGCCATCTTATAATCCTGTTTGGCGCGAAAAGTTCACCGCCATTTACGCATAATCACGCCCAAACCCCTAATTACTTCTCAGCGTGAGCTGCTCCTGTTAGATTTGAGCATCTGACTTTTGTCAAACTGGCTTAGTTCCAATACTAAGCTATAACGTCTCAATTCAATATATATATATATATATATATATATATATATATATATATCAGGCCGCCTGTCGTTGCCCACCCGTAAAATATGCTTATATATGATGTTTTAATTTAGACAGATTTCGTATTATTACAGAGCCAATCCTCTATTGATTATTATATTGTACCTAATATACAGTAGTGGTTTGGCTGAGTCGTAAAATAAGATAATATATATTTTAATTCATGCAGATTTCGAATTCATTATCATAGACAACTAGCATGGGTATTTGGAGGTGTGTGTTGAGCAAAAAAAAAACACACAAAAATACGTTGTAGTAGAAAGGCAGGCTCGAACCCATACCGCAAAGGAGGAATAGAACGGGAAAAAAACGTGACGTCTTTGGTCGTAACAGCAAACCGGGAGTGACGTAGGTTTAAATTAAGGCTAGACAATCGAAAACAGAGGATGACTTTCGAAAATATCGGTGAAAAAAGCGACCCCTCCCTGTAGGAAAGTGTCCAGTTGAGGGTGAAGAAATTAATGTTTTTAGCCAATTTTTCGGTATTTGTCGTTTGAAGAGTCGAGCTTCAAAACGATACTGTCGAAGGTTTTAGGCAGATATGAAAATATACATACATTTATATATTAGGAGCTCAAATTTAGACCCAAACCCATTAAAAATCTTGCCCTATCTCTGAACACCCTTTATGTAAAATTTCGAATGTTTAGACTAGAAATTGTCTGAGTAATTTGGTAGACCGCAGAGGTAATTTTTTTTAAAACTTTGACCCCTATTATGACCCCTTAAAATTTATTGTTTTGGGCTCAAATCAAGTTATTAAGTTAGATCCATGTCCAAGGAATCTATATCTAAAATTTCAAGTGTTTAGACACAAAATTGGTGGAGGAGTTTGGTAGAGGTCTCAAATATCAAATCGTTGAACTTTGACCCCTTAACAGCCAAATTTCTGGCCGAAAACAGATTACAAAGATTTTCCCAAATCTCCATACCTTGTATATACAAATTTCCAGTCTGTAGACTGAAAATTGACAATTATTGTGTAGGGAAATGTACACACAGACACACTTTCACTTTTATAGGTAGATTTATTAATGATTATATCGTAACTTTTTACTATGAGTAATAGTTTCAAAAGTTAAAAAAAAAAAGACTTGGAGTGTCATCAGCTACAATCGAAACCAAAATATATAGCTTTTTAGCCTTATTCGTTACCCTCTAAGCCATGTTCATACGCATACATAAACTAAAAATAACGTTGTTTAATCTATAAATGTATAGTTACATATGTGTGCAAAACTTAAGTCGACTTATTGCTACCAAGATTCCCGGCTACAAACAAATCGAATTTGTTCCACTGGTCCAAATCCCTTATATATCAAGTTTCAAGTCTGTAGACCAAAAATTGACAAAGTTGTTTGGTAAACCATTCCTCACACAGACAAAGTCACTTAAATATGTGTATACACATATATACGGGCAGGCCGCCCGGCGTTGCCCGGTCGTAAGATACGCTTAAATATATTTTAATTCATGCAGGTTTGAATCTATTATTCCTATTTACAATGCCTCCCCATGGGACAGTTAGACACCAGGGTCGTTTTTTAATGTGGAGAAAAGGAACAAAAAATAAAAATTGTCTCAGTCGTGAAGGATTTCTCTTCCACTAACAGAACAAGAAATTGAAGTGTAGCATCTGAAGAACAGATACTACACTTTGATCTTGACCCAAAGGCAAAGATTTGAATCTATTATTATAGAGCAAATTCTCTATTGAAACAATATATAAAGTAATGATTTTAAAAGTTAAAAAAAATGGCTTCGGTTCCATTAGCTTGAATCGAAACTAAAACATTCCGGCAGGGATAAAACGTGTCATATGTTATATATAGAGGTGGGAAGATATTAAAACAGTCATATACTGTATTGAGGTGGATTATATCCTTCTTATGACACCACCCGTTATAAACGTATAAATCGTATGTATGTTTAGCCAGGGGATATGATATCGACATATAAACCGAGTCATGTTGTATTAGTTATCACACGGGTATATATTACAGTTCATATTTACATAAGGTATCATTTTGGTATAAGAAGAATAATATATGCTTCATACCTTTCTTCAAGAGTTCTAGCTTCACTTCTGAGCTCCGTGACGAACCATGAAATGACCAACATCATAACCAATTGAGACATCTGTTCTTCCTTATTTTGTGAAATCACAGAACAACACTTTATATTTTTAAAATAGAAATTTATTCTAGTTGCCTGAAATGGTCTTCACAGCGTCTGCATTTCTTGTCTACATGCTCGGTCTACACAGCATCGCTTCCTGGCCGTCTGTTTACTCTCGTGATCAAACTCCAACTCTTCGACTTTAAACTTTTGGACTTCTTGACCTCAGTTCTAGTGACGTAACCAATTAAAAGATAAGTCTCCTTAACGTGACATCCTGTGTCACATACGCCGGTTCAAAGTTATTTTGTTTATATTTAACCTAGCTAATTTATATAAACATCTTCAGCTAAAACCCATTGCTACATTTTATTCTATAAATAACTCCCAATATAAACTATTTTAAGAATATCATTGAATAGATAAATAAATAGATAATTAACATTGTTGAAAGTTAATTAGTTATTATCGATCTGTCTATCTAACACAGCCATAGTCGTTATTTATTGCTTCAACCTCCGGCAATACTATTTGAGCTATCGTCAGATGGATAAAAAAGGATAAGAATTAAGCGACTTCAAGCTAAAAATGTATATGCGTGTTCAAAAGTTATTCGAGTTATTCCTGTCAAGGTCAACTGTTTTTGTTTTTTTTTTCAATTTTAACTCAATAGATATTTTTACAGGTACAAACCAAACCTAAAGTGTTCCTGGGGTCCAAATACCCTATATATCAAGTTTGAAGTCTATAAATCAAATATTCAAATATAGACGCTTCGCACTCTTCAATTCTACGCAACCATGCATGATGTCGAAAGTATTGAGCATAATAGTAAAATAAAATGAATCGTCTAATAAGAACCCATAAAAAATGAATTAAATTGATGAACGCTCGTTTCTCAAAAAAATATGCAGATTTGTTAGCCTTCGTGAAGTCGCTCGCGTATACTTAACTGAGTATATTAAAAAGTTCACATTAATAATTTATAAATAGAAGTAGACTGTCAGAGCAAGAAAAAAATGAACTTACATGTGTTTGAAACAAGGTCAAGCAATATTAGTGATAATTAAGATAGAAAATCAGTTTTCATAATATCAAATAACATTTTATATATATATATATATATATATATATATATATATATAAATTAGATGTACCCGGTGTTGCCCGGTATTAACCGTAATGTAAATTCCTTAAATGAATTTTTTTAAAATCGGAAAGAAACTGACATGTGTATGCGAGTATTGTTTTTCTAAACCGTTCACTTCTTGTAGGTAAAAAAAAAAAAATCTGAAGAGCGAGTCAAGTACGATAAACATTAGGCCAGCTTAACACGATTTTAAAGTGTTTTCAAACCTACTAATTCTATACATAAAGAAACTCGTGTGAACGATTCGCGCATGCACAGTTGTGAAACAGGTGACTGATAAAAATCCAATGACCCCCTCCTCAAATACCAATTTTTCAAAATTGACCTCTTAACAGCTCCTTTTCCGGATAAAAACCGGTTAAATAGTTTTCCACATGTCTTTAGATCCAAAATTCGTTGAGTATATAGGTTGAGAATTGCCCTCACATACACACATTCTCACTTATATAATAATTAATATAATAATCTTTGAATACTTAAAGGCACTAGTGTTTCATCATTTTGGGAATCATCAGTGCAGGGTGTTACGATTACTGCCGGTCGGGAGATTCGAACCTGGCCACGAAGCAATCTCTGACTCCATAAGCAAGGAACAAACCACACGGCCAACTTTAACAGCGAAAAATACTTAAGTTTCGACATTTATTTTTAAATGTCGAGACGTCTGTCCATATTGATCTAATGATTATAACATTATCTGCACACGCGAACTTAAGTGATCGACTTGCATTTCAATTTTGAAAGTGCTCAACAATAAGAATCGAGTTCTTAAAGGGGCTGATATAATCATTACAATAATAATTTATAAATACTTACAGACACTAGTGTTTCATCCTTCCGGGAATCATCAGTGCAGGGTGTCACGATTACCGCCGGTCGGAAGATCCGAATCTGGCCACGAAGCTGTCTTTTACTATATATATTACCGTGGTCTAGTAGTAAAACGCTAGGTTACTTATCAAGCTGTTACGAGTTCGATCCTTATCAAAGTTTAGCCATACTGACGACAGATGATACCTAGAAACATGCATGTCCATGTATAACTTTTATACACGTAAAAATATTGAAGAGATAACGTCAAGGGTGTGAGTTCCATATAGAAACGTTGATTTAATTTGAATAAAATAAGATACGCATAAATTACGCGTGAAAGCCAAATCACAACGTAATATTAGAAAAATAAACGAATAGTTGTTTGAAATTTATAACATAAATATATTTCGGAGTTACACTCCATCCTCAGTATGTTGTTTTCTTTCTTGCCATGTTGTAAAGATGGAGAAAGAAAAGTATGTTTGTAAAGAGCCGCGCGTTGTATCTCAGTGGTTATATTTTGAAATATCACACCCTTGACGTTATTCTCGCGTTGCCTACGCACTGTTCCAACATTTCAAAATACAACTGCTCAGATACAACGCGCGGCTTTTTACAAACGTACTATTCTTTCTCCAGCTTTACAATATGGCAAGAAAGAAGAAGAAAAAAAAGAAAACTTACTGAGGATGAGTGTAACTCCGAAATATATTTGTAATAAATTTCAAACAAGTAAAATATTTGTTTTATAATCCTAATATTACGTTATGACTTGGCTTTCACGCGCACTTGATGCGTATTTTATTTTATTGAATAGGTAGTTGAATAAAAATAGTCAAATGAAAATTGTATATATATATATATATATATATATAGAGAGAGAGAGAGAGAGATTAGGCGCATTTATAATATATTCTCATGTCCTAATTGGCTTTGGATTGTCACATAATAACACGTATGTGTTGAGCGTTCTATCTTACAACTTCTCGCCTTATAACATGGAAAGCAAATGCAATTATGCTTTTATTTAACTTAGCTTAACTGGATCCCCTTTCGCTTACTAAGAGTTGCTTTTGCACATCGATTGCTCGATTTAAACATCCTTATCGATTTACATAACCAATGTTCTCATTTGTAAACGGCAACTAACCATGCCGCCTTTAATACGATGGTCGCTTCAAAAGTAAAGCATCCTATTTTTTTTTTTTTTTTTTTTACTCAAAAAGTTGAAGAACTATAATGACGGGAGTGGAAGCATTAAAACGGGCGACCTTTTTTGCTCTAAAATTTGTTCTACAGACACCACGATTCTCAGTAAAGTTTAGCCAGGAATTCAATCTCTTCTGACGTACGTCCATGACAGGAGTTGCTTTCTTAGGGTATCATACCATCAATATCTGCAACAGAGAGCTGAAACTTTCAGCTCATGAATGTACAAGTTCAGTCCTCATAACCATGCAATTTGTTATCCTGTCTGATCAATTCGGGCGGAATAAAAATAGGCGACATTACTGAGAGACATTCTTCGTACTCATCAAATTTCGATGTGTACCTGCTTAGACACCACCGCAAATCTTTAAATACTCCGACTGTAACACAACGCTGCGGGTAAAAGACCCACATAAAACTACGATGTCTACAAGAAAAACACCAAAATTTTACCATTTCCAGAACCTAGAAACATTGTTGAAAGCTATGTAGGAACAAAAACGTTTGCCAAATTTGTACAAAAACAAATCAAAAACCTCAGGACACCACTCAAATAGAACAGTAAAAAAAAAAAAAAAAGTTATCGAAAAGTTAATAAATTTAAACACAAATGAATGGCCATCATTTCAAGAAAATATTTAAAAAATGTATCCAACAGAAATAAAAAAAAAAAAAAAAAAAACCGAGCTTATTACGAAAATAAAATTGAATGTCGATAAAAATGTAGAATTTCCCAAAGAGAGAACCTGGACAGCTGAATCTACAAGTGAAATTCGCCAAAAATCATCAATCTGACCTCTGGATTCTATTAAAGATGTAATTCAAAATAACACAAAAGAAAATTCAATTAAAAAATAACACAAAAGAAACTTCAATTAAAAAATAACACAAAAGAAACTTCAATTTAAAAAAAAGCAGAATTCAAGTAAAAGAATAACACAACTTGATTTGATAAAAACAAATAAATCGAGGAGGAACGCGAAGAAATGGCGATTGAAAATAAAACCTTACAAATAAGTAAAACTAAAAAATCTAACTGGTTTAAACACTATTTCACATGTGTATGCATTCCTACATTCCAAAACTAACTCCAACGGGATGTGCATTTGCAATTCGAGTACGTGCAATATATATATATATATATATATATATATATATATATATATTATACACACACGACGTACGTAGGCTGGATTTGATTTTTAGATAACCCATACTGGTTGATATACCATAGAACCTAAACAACCAAATTAAAATTGTTTTTTTTTGTTTTGTTTTTTTACATAGGCGTCACCACTTATCAAGGCCGATACGCCACTCAAGGATAAGGGTTAAAGAGTGTACAGTAATCAAAAGGACAATATAGTAATCGATAGTAATGGAAGTTCGGTAAATTTGTTAACTTAAGTGGAACGGCTCATCAGAAACTTGTTCACGTTGGACTTGAAGACAACCATATTATAGACAGCTGGAAAGCAGGAAAACGGAAGACAATTCCACAGGCGTGCAGTTCTAAGAAAGAAGCTTTGATCATGGAATCTATGTTTAGGTTTAGGCACAGATAAAGAGTGGGGAGAATTATTGATAGTGTTTTTAGCTAGTCGAGTGTTTCTTGTGAAAGTTTGGCGAATATAAATATGTTAAATATATAAACTTCTTGAAATTGGTCATTACATTTTGTTAAAATTTTATCAAATTTGAGTCTGCGTTAAATAACCCAAAATGGGTTGATACGCCATAAAACCAACCAACCAACCAACCAAATGGAAATTTCTTTTGCCAATTTTTCAGCTAGTAATTTGGTCTGAAAATGACATTTTCCCCCTGATTAAAATGACGTTACACGCTATAGTTCTAAAACTAATGTATTAAGAATATAAAATTATCGTACATATAGGATCCCATTTTGGCAACTTTATTCGGCACTAAATAACCCATAGTTATGGTAGCTTTCTTCAGCCATGAAAGACTATGGATACCCACTGTAACAGTGTCTGCGCTTGGAATTTCTGTGGCAAGAGTAGCACAATCTCCAACCACACATCTCCTGGGTCGACGTTGATAAATACCGGTGGCAAGTGGAGGTTCAGGACGACTAGAAACAATGCCGAGATAAGCGGAAAGCACATACAGCGCCTAGAATTCCCAAATGGTCACCCATCTAGTACGAACCAGGCTCAATGTTACTTCAGTGACCTGACGAGAACTAGTGTGTCAACGTAATTATGCCATATAGATGGTTGATATGCCGTAAAATAAAAATGATTCTAAGAGTGATGTTCTCATTCTCACTCTAAAGTTTTCTTCTAAGAATGTTTTCTAAGAATAATATTCCCTACACCTAATGTTTCTTAAAGATTCACACTATCACAAAAAATTAATTCGAGGATTAATGTCTTCTGCGAGTAACGGTTTCCACGCTCAATGTTTTCGAAGAATATTAAATATTTTTTCTAACGGGAAAAGGAAAGGTAATGGTTTCTGTATGAGTTCGCGAGGCAGTTACGTAGGCAGACTGGGCGGTATATGTGTAGTACGAATATTTCCCGGTGTTGAGTGGGGTCGGTGGGACTCCTTTTTTACCGAGGAAAAATTACGAACTACTTCCTCTGTAGGTCTTGACGATAGTGTTGATGACGCTCCTAGGATGGATTATAGCATTTTATTATAACGAATAAGTATATATGAAACGGCGCTTTATAGTTACATAAGGTGGTGGATAATAATTTAGACATATTCAATTTGTACGTGACATCTATTATTGCAAACCTATGCTAATTTGGTAGAGAGAGGAATTTCTGTAATCAAATTATATATGGAGTTATTCTATCTCTGTGACTTTGACAACATAAAAATCATTGTATAAATCCTTCAGTTTCGTTATGTAAGAGTAATGTTTTATAATAATATAAAACTGGCGGGGCATGTGGAAATTCCACAGCAGCATCTTTCATATCTAATATATGTTCTCATTTGTAAACGGCAACTAACCATTCCGCCTTTAATACGATGGTCGCTTCAAAAGTAAAGCATCCTATTTTTTTTTTTTTTACTCAAAAAGTTGAAGAACTATAATGACGGGAGTGGAAGCATTAAAACGGGCGACCTTTTTTGCTCTAAAATTTGTTCTACAGACACCACGATTCTCAGTAAAGTTTAGCCAGGAATTCAATCTCTTCTGACGTACGTCCATGACAGGAGTTGCTTTCTTAGGGTATCATACCATCAATATCTGCAACAGAGAGCTGAAACTTTCAGCTCATGAATGTACAAGTTCAGTCCTCATAACCGTGCAATTTGTTATCCTGTCTGATCAATTCGGGCGGAATAAAAATAGGCGACATTACTGAGAGACATTCTTCGTACTCATCAAATTTCGATGTGTACCTGCTTAGACACCACCGCAAATCTTTAAATACTCCGATTGTAACACAACGCTGCGGGTAAAAGACCCACATAAAACTACGATGTCTACAAGAAAAACACCAAAGTTTTACCATTTCCAGAACCTAGAAACATTGTTGAAAGCTATGTAGGAACAAAAACGTTTGCCAAATTTGTACAAAAACAAATCAAAAACCTCAAGACACCACTTAAATAGAACAGTAAAAAAAAAAGAAAAATTATCGAAAAGTTAATAAATTTAAACACAAATGAATGGCCATCATTTCAAGAAAATATTTAAAAAATGTATCCAACAGAAAAAAAAAAAAAAACCGAGCCTATTACGAAAATAAAATTGAATGTCGATAAAAATGTAGAATTTCCCAAAGAGAGAACCTGGACAGCTGAATCTACAAGTGAAATTCGCCAAAAATCATCAATCTGACCTCTGGATTCTATTAAAGATGTAATTCAAAATAACACAAAAGAAACTTCAATTAAAAAATAACACAAAAGAAACTTCAATTAAAAAATAACACAAAAGAAAATTCAATTTAAAAAAAAAAGCAGAATTCAAGTAAAAGAATAACACAACTTGATTTGATAAAAACAAATAAATCGAGGAGGAACGCGAAGAAATGGCGATTGAAAATAAAACCTTACAAATAAGTAAAACTAAAAAATCTAACTGGTTTAAACACTATTTCACATGTGTATGCATTCCTACATTCCAAAACTAACTCAAACGGGATGTGCATTTGCAATTCGAGTACGTGCAATATATATATATATATATATATATATATATATATATTATACACACACGACGTACGTAGGCTGGATTTGATTTTTAGATAACCCATACTGGTTGATATACCATAGAACCTACACAACCAAATTAAAATTGTTTTTTTTTTGTTTTGTTTTTTTACATAGGGGTCACCACTTATCAAGGCCGATACGCCACTCAAGGATAAGGGTTAAAGAGTGTACAGTAATCAAAAGGACAATATAGTAATCGATAGTAATGGAAGTTCGGTAAATTTGTTAACTTAAGTGGAACGGCTCATCAGAAACTTGTTCACGTTGGACTTGAAGACAACCATATTATAGACAGCTGGAAAGCAGGAAAACGGAAGACAATTCCACAGGCGTGCAGTTCTAAGAAAGAAGCTTTGATCATGGAATCTATGTTTAGGTTTAGGCACAGATAAAGAGTGGGGAGAATTATTGATAGTGTTTTTAGCTAGTCGAGTGTTTCTTGTGAAAGTTTGGCGAATATAAATATGTTAAATATATAAACTTCTTGAAATTGGTCTTTACATTTTGTTAAAATTTTATCAAATTTGAGTCTGCGTTAAATAACCCAAAATGGGTTGATATGCCATAAAACCAACCAACCAACCAAATGGAAATTTCTTTTGCCAATTTTTCAGCTAGTAATTTGGTCTGAAAATGACATTTTCCCCCTGATTAAAATGACGTTACACGCTATAGTTCTAAAACTAATGTATTAAGAATATAAAATTATCGTACATATAGGATCCCATTTTGGCAACTTTATTCGGCACTAAATAACCCATAGTTATGGTAGCTTTCTTCAGCCATGAAAGACTATGGATATCCACTGTAACAGTGTCTGCGCTTGGAATTTCTGTGGCAAGAGTAGCGCAATCTCCAACCACACATCTCCTGGGTCGACGTTGTTAAATACCGGTGGCAAGTGGAGGTTCAGGACGACTAGAAACAATGCCGAGATAAGCGGAAAGCACATACAGCGCCTAGAATTCCCAAATGGTCACCCATCTAGTACGAACCAGGCTCAATGTTACTTCAATGATCTGACGAGAACTGGTGTCAACGTAATTATGCCATATAGATGGTTGATATGCCGTAAAATAAAAATGATTCTAAGAGTGATGTTCTCATTCTCACTCTAAAGTTTTCTTCTAAGAATGTTTTCTAAGAATAATATTCCCTACACCTAATGTTTCCTAAAGATTCACACTATCACAAAAAAATTAATTCGAGGATTAATGTCTTCTGCGAGTAACGGTTTCCACGCTCAATGTTTTCGAAGAATATTAAATATTTTTTCTAACGGGAAAAGGAAAGGTAATGGTGTCTGTATGAGTTCGCGAGGCAGTTACGTAGGCAGACTGGGTGGTATATGTGTAGTACGAATATTTCCCGGTGTTGAGTGGGGTCGGTGGGACTCCTTTTTTTACCGAGGGAAAATTACGAACTACTTCCTCTGTAGGTCTTGACGATAGTGTTGATGACGCTCCTAGGATGGATTATAGCATTTTATTATAACGAATAAGTATATATGAAACGGCGCTTTATAGTTACATAAGGTGGTGGATAATAGTTTAGACATTTAGTACCTATTTACTATGCATCCCCACGGGACAGAGTTAGACACCAGGGTCGTTTTTTTACGTGGAGAAAAGGTACAAAAATAAAAAATTGTCTCAGTCGTGAAGGATTTCTCCTCCACCGAAAGAGAACAAGAAATATAAGTGCAGCATCTGAAGAACAGATGGTATTTATTTGCTCCCCCACCGAGCAAATTAGGCACAAGGCCGATTTTTAATGTGAGGAGTGAAGGGAGGGGGAAGGGGAAAAGGGGACCAGCTCCCGAGAGGTGGGAAATGGGAGCTGGTTAAAGGTCAGACATGTGGGGTTGCCCCCACATTTGGTCTTTGCTAGTCATAGCTAGTAATAGCTTGCAGTATCTGCCGGAACAGATACTACACTTTGATCTTGTCCCGAAGGCCAAAGAAAAAACTGTAAAAGTGTTTATCTAAGTAATCTGATTAATGTACTGTCAGAATATATTTAATTATTACGGTTTATCTACAATATCCTTATAGGAGTCTTTGACATATTTCCATTTGTATGGACGCCCCGCGTGAACTCAAACCCCATGACATCATCATACCATCTTTAGACAGAATAGATACTATCTTTGGATCCTAGCCAGAAGATTTAAGAAAATATATTTTAGTTTTACGTACGACCCAAAAGCGACATCATTGTTATTTATTTTTACATTGCGTCATCGATGATCAGGAGATCCTATTTATTAAAAAAAAAGGGATAGGAGATAACACACTACGAACATTAAATTAACGTCTCTATATACTAATTTAATGTTCGTAGTATGTTATCGCCTTCTACCCACCTTTTAATAAATAGGATCTCCCTATCGAATAATTTACCATCCAGGAAACTGTAATTAAACGTACTTACGTTAATGGTACGACGGTATTAATACAAAGATGAATATTGTATATTCTACATTAATATATGGACGATCATGCTACCAATAAGATTCCATTTTATATCTTTATTTGGCACTAGCAGGTCACTCGGCAGTGCCCGGTCGTAAAATATGCTTAAATACGATATTTTGATTAATGCAGAGTTCGTATTTATTATATTGGACCCAATATATAGTAATTATTTAAAAAGTTAAAAAAAAAAAACTCGTGCGCCACCACCTAGAATCGAAACCAAAACGTTTAGCTTACGATTTAACTTTTTCCTTTCACGTTAATGCCTGAGCTATGAAGACCATGTTTTGTTTTTGTTTTGTTTTTTTTGCAAAACTAAAAATTAAATCATAAACTAATAGCTATTACGTTACGCATGCATATTCGTAATGCCGTCGATCGACCGTCACCTGGCAAATTCCTTTTTTTTTCTTGTTTTTTAATTTTCACACTTTTGCACCGCTTTCCCTCCAGTTAAAATTCAAATATAGTTTCGCATGGGTTCGTATACTTTATATATAGTTTCATGTCTGTAGACCAAAAACTGGCAGGAGTTTGGTAGGCAAAATTTTAAAGATTAAACAAATCTATAGTTTTTGTTTTACAGCATATCAACTATCTCGATCCTCTCTACTATTATATAAAAAAATGTCTGTGTGGATGTGAGTTCGTTCTCTATGGTCTCCAAAACGGCTGGACTGATTTTTATGAAATTTCACACGAAGATACATTATGTGCCTGGCAGTGTTTTTACGAAGGTTTTGTATCGGAATGTTGTCGATTAGTATCGATAATCAAAATAATCCAATGAAAGAAGGAACAGGCGGTTTTGGCCAAAGTTAACACCTTATACAGCCTAACATCACAAGTGCATTTAAGTTTTATTACCACACAAGCCCGACATAAAAAATTAGCTGTAGGTTCTTTGATATGACAGGGGTGCGTTCGAAATGAATGTTTCTGTTTAAAGAACAATTGCACCATGATACTTGACATTTTAATTTTAAACTTAAGTTCAAGACATTAGCACCCCACAAGCAGCACGGTCACGTATATAAAATCGACATTAGGTTCTTTGGTACGACAGAGACGCGGTGAGAATGTTTTTGTTTTATATCACAATTGAAGCATGATACTTGACTTGCATTTTAAACTTTAATTCAAGCAATTATATATAAAAATAATTTTTATAAAATCAACAGGTTCTCTACAGTGTACTGTAGACTACAATGTATTCTGGACTAAGTCACTATGTGGATGCATGTAAAGCTGTCTCCCGATGCGCCGCCATGGGTCCCCAACTAGAGCAAGCAATCAATTGATTTGATTGAAAAAAATGGTCCATTTCATAGATTTCGATGACAATAGAAAAATGGTGGGATCCTTCTATCGATCCAGTTGATATCTCACTGCTGATGCAATTCTCTACCTATATAAGACCCAGGTACGTCCAAGGATGGAATCTTGTTGCCACATTTGGACAGGAGCTGCTGGAAAGGACTTATCCTGCCTTGATAGAGTTCAAAATAGACTTCGTAGCCTCGTAGGGGATGTCCTTTTCTCTTCCCTGCAACCTCTTTCTCACAGAAGAGATGTTGCGAGTCTGTCTCTGCTTTATCGTTATGTTCGTGGCAAGTGCTCGGCTGAGCTCCAATCTATGGTCTCCTCTAACTAAACTTTCACAAGAAACACCTGTCTAGCAGAAAACGCTATCAATAATTTCCCCCACTCTATTTGTGCCCAAACCTAAACGTAGATTCCATGAGCAAAGCTTCTTTCTTAGAACTGCACGCCTATGGAATTGTAGTCAGCTGGAAAGCAGGAAGACAATATGGTTGTCTTCAAGTCTAACGTAAACAAGTTTTTGATGAGCCGTTCCATATAAGTTAATAAATTTACCGAATTGTCATTACTAACGGTTACTATATTGCCCAATTTCTACTGTACACTCTTTAACCCTTATCCTCGAGTGGCCTCTTGGCCTTGATAAGTGGTGATGCCTATTTAAAAAAATATGTATGAAACAATCGTCATTCAATCCCGAGCAACAGCGGGTCTCCATGTTCGATTATAAAAAATATATGTAATGTATAAATTCATTGTGGGTATTTATTACTTAAGAAAATATACTGCCCGTATATCGTGTGAAACTAATAGCGTTGACATAGATTAGTGATTTTATAAAGTTTCATAGGAACGTTTGCGTAATGCATTGTTCAATAATCTTCTCTTTGGCAAACAGTATGGGTTTAGCCAATGTCGTTCTGCTGCAAATATTTTAAGTCAACTTTGAGCGCATATGCCATGCACTGGATAAGCGGGCAAAGCCAAGGCTGTAGACCTTGATATATCCAAGGCTTTCCACAGTCTGACACGAAGGACTGCTAATGAAAATTAAATCGTACGGTATAACTAGATGTATACTAAATATAATTAGATCTTTCTTAGACAATAGTACCATTCAGGTTGTCATTGATGGACGTCCATCCAAGCAGCATAATATCTCACACCTGAGAGTATATTCTACCTCTACAAGGTCCCCATTGGCCCATGTATGGAGTATTGTTGCCACATTTGGGCTGGTGCGTCCACCACTAGCCTCTCCCACTTGGATAGAGTCCATAAAAGAGTTTCCGATCTAATAGGTCCCACTTTGTCAACTAAGCTCCAACGCCTGTCCCATCGCATCTCTGTGCCTGTTTTACAAATATTTTGATGGTATGTGCTCTAATGAACTCGTTACAATTGTGCCCCCTCGACGTACATATCCCCGACAAACCCCCTTAGCAACAAAATCTTACCCTTTCACTGTTGGGTCCCTAAATGCTAGAAAGTGTTCCACTCTAATAGTTTTTTCCTTCGAACAGCTAAACTTTGGAATTTCCTTCCCGCTGCCTGTTTCCCTGGCTGTATTGATATGCAGAAGTTTAAATGTAACGTAAACCAACATTTTGTTATACATTCCTAAGCATGGTTCCAAGTAGTAGCCCCCTTACATCCAAGTAGCAATACACCTTGTTAGGGGTGAACGTGAGTAATAAATAAATGTTAAACGTAGTTGCTGTATGAGAACGCATTTGTACGTTTCAACAAACTCTTACTCAGCTGCACCTGTTATCGTTGGTAAGTAATCAAGCAACAATTCAATTAAATCTTTGAACATGTGTACGTCTATTTTTCATCCTTTGATCGTCGCTTTTTCCATGTGTGTCGGACCATTGATCTATATCATCGGATCGTCCAGTGGTTTTTAGATCTTTTTAACTCGACGAATAAATAAATTCATAATCGGAACACGATTTAAGGTTTTATTGTAAAAAAGAAATTTGTTTATAGGAGAGAGACCAAAAACTTATAAAAAATAGACTAAATTAATTTCTTCCTACTTAATTAGCCTTAGTTAACAATTGGGTGGACAAACGTATGCGTCTCTAGGAAATTCATTTTCGTCCCTACATTGTTAGACACGTCTGTTCCCAATCTTCGACGCAAAACTGGTCGAATTTCTGAGTTAAACACGTGACGCAATCTTGATCTAATAATTTGATACCTGCTTCTCGCGTTGTTTTGTCTAGAGTCAACGATTGATCTTTATCTCTTGACTAGCTGGTTACACTGAGTTTATTTCCGTTCGCTGTCAGGCCGTCACGATATGTACATAATGATATGCTTTCAAAATTTATACTAGCCGACTTAATCTCTACCTACCGGCGTACGGCCCCAAATATATAACAGTTATTCAACTTTAAATTGTCTGAAAGTCAAATTCCAGTGTTGCAAGGGAAAATTGTTTTGTATTTTTTAATGATTATGTCTGCATTGAATGAAAAAAAAATGTCATATAATTCTTTGAGGTGTATAAAATTTATATAACGCAATCATGAAGGGAATACTTAAATTCATGATTAAAAACGTTTAAAATAAAGTCAACGGGGTGAAGAGAAGAAAAAAATGGGAGAGTCAGCTGACCGGTTTCGCCCTCGCTTTATCAGAGCTGCATCGAGGGATTTGTTTTGGAGAGAAAAAAAAACACGATGGGAATCGAAAATATGTAAATCACGTTGCGTTACGTTATGTATGGGGGAGGGGGAGATTGAAATACAGCACCGTTATATTACTCGAAAATCCTAGCGACTAATCACGCTCAAATCTAAAGAGACATTCCCTCTGCTTATAGAGGGAAGGCCTTCTCAACCGAACGTGAATAGTCTCCAAGATCTTTAAATTAAATAATGAGTGAGCACGACTAAGGATTGAAAAAAAATTCATACTAAACTTCGCTGCACAAAACGGGTTTTTTATAAGGTGGTCAGTAATTGAAGGCCCGTATGTATTGGCAATTACGTCTGTTGTTTTGTATGTCCCATTTCTGATTTTGGTAGGTACGTGTTGTTGGACTCTTTCATCCAATCTTAATGTTGTTCGACCCACATAGTTGGCACTGCAACTACATTCAAAACTGTAAATTACATTTATGATGGGGGGGGGGGGTAGAACATCTTTTCGAGAGGATGGCATTAATGTTCTCGTAAAGAATACAACACGTACATTTGAAGCAAAATAACAATTTTGCAATGTTGAGCTGATTTGCTTAACAAATTTCTAACTTACTGTCTCCAGCCAAGGTAAACGCAGATATACTGGACATTTGTTAACCGTTTGAATTTTAGTTACAGAAGACTCTGCTATTTCCCTTTGTATAACTGACATAATCACATCCAAAGGGTACCCATTTTTGGAGAGGGTATCAATAATTATTATTTCCTCATCCAATTTTGATTTGGAGCAGATCATAAGGGCACAATGTGTTAGGATCCAAATTAAATTTATCTTACGTTTTCGAGGACACATAGCGAAAATAGACCAAAGGTTTCATGAGTCCAGAGAGCAATTGCTCTTCATGTAAACCCACGAAAATATTCGCCATTATCGGCCCAAAACTGAGCACATCGACACAGCTTCTATTTGCCGATACATTACATCGTTGAAACTGAATTCAACAGATGTAGTGACAAATTTCATCAGCTCAACGAATATACTTTCAGAAATGGGAGGAGGCGATATCTGACTACGATATAAAAATGTACAGATATCTATAGTCTCTGAAATCGGGACGCAAGTAAACAGGTTGTTAATGTCGTAAGAACACATAAATTTATTAACAGCCTTAGACCTCTGAATAAAGTCTGCAAAATAAAATGAATCTTTCAAACAATATTTATTGTAATATTTTAATACCGGTTACAAAATATTTAAGATCCATATATATATATCTATATATATATATATATATAATATATATATATATATATAATGTGTGTGTGTGAGAAAGAGGTGAACTGTAATCGAATGTTAAAAAATAATACATAAGTCGATTTTAAAAATAATCACGAAGTGTAATACAACCAAGAAAAAAGTGAACACTATTCGGAATGTTATATAATAAATAAGTCGATTAAGAAAAAAAATCACAAAATGTCTAAAGAACGAAAACCCAAAGCGCTTTTCGTACGGACAGACTTTTTCAAGGATATACGTCTGTAAAAAAAGAATAGAATTTTTTTTTTTTTTTTTTTTAGAATTGTTGTAATAAAAAAAAATCATATATATATATATATATATATATATATATATATATATATATATATATATATATATATATATATAAAAAACGACATTTTTCCCACTAGTCTTCCCCTCTTGGATAGGGTCCAGAAAAAAAAATTACATGAAGGAGTATATATTAAGTGTAATTTACGAGCGTTATCCTGCTAGTACATAAATAAACAGCGCCATTTATAATGCTATGCAATACATCAAACAGCCACTAACGGGTTTGTAGCTAAGTTGATAGTGCTCTACGTCAATCACTTAGTCTAGCTTTCGAATTTCAATAGGTTTAGCCACACTGATGAGTCATAGAGACGAAGAAATATCAGCAGCACATAGTCTGAGCGTTCAGTGTGGCAGCTGGAACGAATTTGTTAGTCGGCCAAATAACATCTGATCGATATCGGCTGAAATTCCAGCGAATCGGCATTTTTTTTTTCTGTGAGATTTGCTTGCTGCTCTGACATTCGGCAACATCGATTTCTTCAATCTTGTTTCCTGAAAACGACGAAAACTCATCCGGGCATAAAACGACGAAAAACATTCGCCGTAGTAGATCGTGATAGGGAAAGAAATCTGAGAGATCGGAAACTTTATTCAAACGTCAGGATTGGAAAATATAAATGCAGTATTGGAGATGTACTAACGACGGCAGCACTCGGTAGAGTGTATACGTACGGCAACCTGTCTATCCCCTTTTAATTCAATCGACCCCCATCTCGAATCGCTCTTAGCTGTGTAACCCTAATTCAAAGTTATTAGTGGGATCCATGGAAATTCCACAGTTGAATCCTTCGTCTGTTGTATATTATTGTGTACGAATGCAGACTTCACACTATTAATGTACCACCTTTTTGTTTAAAGCGAAACATACTTACGTTAATCATCTCGTTAATGTAGTTTCAGAATGTATAAGGAGTTTGTGGCATATTTTTATTCTATGGATGTTTAGCGCGAACGGAGACCTCATATTATTATAATTGTACGATCTTTGGACAGAGCAGATGGTACACTTTGAAATATTTATTTGCACAAAATATAAAAGTACATAAACAAATTAAGCACAAGGCCATTCAAAGTGTAGGAGATTACCAGTCATGGTGGAGGCGATTATTTAGTTTTTAGGGAGGTGTTCACGACGGGGTTTTGGAGGTTGTATTTTAGGGTGTTTTCTAAGGGGGTATATTTTGGGGATAAACCGGATTCAGAGAAATATTTTCAAGTGAAAAATATTTGCAGGTTTTAGAATCAAATGTGATAAAATGAGACATTGCCATGCGATAAACAAAGCAGAATAAGGAGTTAAGGCATATATTTGTGGGGAGCTTGGTCGATATTCACCGGTGCCTTGTATCACGGTCGTGATGTGAGCATAGGTAAATGTTTCACAATTCCTAACAAGAATAAAAAAAAATTAAGGCTATCAGAAATGTGGACACCCTGGCACATTTTCCGCCAGGGAGAGCAATGTTGCACAGGACTGGTCTCGCCGCCTCGTCCATTAACTTGCAAAAGAAGAGCTCCAACGCGAGGACATAAAGCAGAGGCGATAACGGACAACCCTGATGCACCGACTGAGAGACCCTAAACAACTCGGAGAGCCTACCATTTACTTGCATCGCTACCATGGGTCTGGGAACGGAGATTCACTCGCGGAAGTCCGGACTAAAACCAGCGGCTTCTATAACAGATTCCAAGAAACCATGGTCGACCCTATCGAATACTTTGGACTGATCCAAATTGATCAGCATGGCTTCTGTGTCGTCTTCTGACCCCTCTAAGATCGTGCGCACCAAATGCAAGTTGTTTTGAATCGACCGACCCTTCAGTGTAGTTCTGAGCCAGTTCGATCAAGTTGCTGATCACATCCTGCAGTCTGTTTGCAAGAACGTGGAACTAAATCTTCAACTCTGTTTAGTAAAGTGATGGGCCTATAATCATCCAAGTCCTCCCCACCATGCCGATCTCTTTTCTTCAGTAATGTGGCCACTTCTTTGATAACCTACTCAGGAATTGATCCCTGAACAAACCAGTGGTTAAAAACCTCCTTCAGAAGAACAACATGGGTGACAGCCTCAAATACATTTTGTAGCGCAGACCATCGAGTCCTGGAGATTTGTTATAGCCGGCCTGCTTAATGCCATAATGACCTCATGCTCCGTAACCACTCACGCCACAGTAAGGTGGGACGAGCCGGCTAAATAACTGTCAAACTCCCGGCCGCGGAGTCTGGGTAGTTAGGTGAAGCATTCCTCCAAATGTTGCCGAAACTCCTTGCAACTCTCAAGTTGATATAAGAGTACGTTCTTCCAGATTTTTCACTTTCCGAATGTACCCAACAGCGTCAACAATAATGGCTTTGTAAGAAACTGTTTAACCTAGCTCTAACTACTTGACCTTCATATCGCTCGCTAGCCAAGCGATTGAGGTCCCCCTTAACTAATGCTATCTCTAGGGAACCCCCCAGCCACCGCATGGGTTAGCCTATCTTCTACGTGCTTTTTCGTCCGAGCCCTAGTTAAGGCGAGACTCTGGCTACATTGGACGAAAAACACAATTGTGGCCTTAAGTCTAACCCACCAGCTACTCCCAATAATCGCCCCCATTGAGTTAGTGTCGTCAGCTGATCCCGGAAGTCGGACATCTTCAGCAAGGAGGCGTTCAACTTCGAGTACCCAGCCAACCTAGGCCTATTACTTAACTTCAAAAGGGCAATAACTAATTTAGGGTCCGACTGACCTAGCCAGTGGAACGTGGAAGAAGATAAGAAATCTATGTCTCTCTTCTAACTAACATTCTGTCCAAGTAGATGCTCGAACAGAAAGCTGCACTAGTATGCCACGAGGTCATCCGGTCAGGGAAACTGTTTTAACATCTCTGACCCTCTATTCCCCCCAACCTTTTCTATCTTGGGGTCCAGGATGGAATTCCAGTAGTCCCTCATAAACACTACCCACTCCAGACTTGAGAGAAACACCTTCACACGCCAAAAAAGGACACCCTCTCGCTAGCAATATTGTGTGTAAACTGCCACTTTTCATGGCAACACCGACCACGACTAGTCTTCCATGAGCATCTGCATTGACTACAGTAACTGTCGCAGATAAGGTGCGACTCACTAACACAGAAACCCCATGACTAAGAAGATTGCTATATGCTGAGTAAACGTCAAAGTCGTGCATCAGCACATCACAATCCTTGTAATAAACAAAGTGGATCTTCTGAAGAGAAGCTACATCTACCTCATGGGCCATGAGATCTTTCAGCATGTGAGCAGCCTTGCTTTGGTATCTCATGCCCCTCGTGTTTAAACTAGCTAGGTTCAAGTCCATATTTCTACCTAGTAGTATTTGTCTATAACGGGTCTAAAATTCTCAGGATAAGAGTGCCGAAGGTCTGGCCGATACTGCCAGACAACTCGGTTGTGGACTGACCATTTCGAACCAGACCCTCTCACATCCAAGGGAAAAGTTAACTTTAGTGCTCTATACAGGGAGGGGTGAACATAAATCGGGAACCTCTCTTCACATTTGGTTGCAATTGGTGTTAATGATGGTTGGTCCTCCTCTACCAACTTTAACCCTGGAATTGCTTGCCTGGCTTCTCTAATCATTCTCCAGAGTGCCTTCACCCTTGTCCCTTTTTCTTTCCTCGCGAAAGGTGATTAGCATCAGAACCCCCGGGAAGTTGGTTGGCCTTTGTACCTCCTACTTGTCTACATGGGTGAAGTTTGCCCTTCTCTGGCTCAGGTACTCTGGACAATAACTCTGCATCATCGTCTGTGGGCAGCAAGAGGTCTCACATGGCGTAGCTTCTCTCTGGCAGATATAGGTAGCAGGAATCTTTAACTTGCCGAGAAGCTGCACCATGCCTTCTTTTTAGTGTCGGTGTTCTATTCTTCTCAGTGGTTGTTCCACTGTTCAGCTTTTTGTAAGTAGAATAAAAAAATTGACGGTAATCCTCGGGTACCATTTGTGACTGAGGGCCCCCAAATCCTACCTTCTGCCTCGCTGCCCTTATCGCTAGTCCTGTTAGGTGTTTTTGAGGCCGGGTGGGATAATTGTTCCTGACAGGTGTTAAAGATGGCCATTCAGGGGTGTTGCAGGTGCTTCATCTGATGTTGCATCGGCTGCCTTTTTATAGCAGAACAAACAATGCAGAAAATGAAAAACGAGACTATCACCCAAAAGAGGAGCCTTTCTCAGGCTTTGAACCGAACCCAAGGGGTCTGGTAGCCGGTCTTCTGTTGTCGAGGATAGCCAAAGTGCTAAACCAAAAAAAAAGGATTTTTTTTTTTTTTATATATATATTTAAGAAATCTAATCCAACTTTACAGAATTTTAAACAAAATTTATATAAAATATAACATTCATTTTAAATGTGGCATGTAGCAAGGGACTCCTAGGATAGAGACGTTTGTTCATCTCCTGCTCAGGTACTCCAGCTTGAAGTGTAAATGTTTCCATTTCAAGTCGGAATGAAAAAGTTTTACAACATCACTCTCGGTCAGCAGCAGCAGGTTCCACATGACATAACTGCGACGACAAATGTATGGTGCAGGGATCTTAAGATCCCCTAGAATATCTGTCATTTGTTCCTTTGTTACACCCGTTAATGACTTATTTGAGTCTGTGGTGATTAGCGATACTATCCTACTATTTTTCTTGCTGGTCTATCTCGTAGGGCTTTTATCATGTTACCATTGGTCATCTCCTTGTATGTTGATGGTAATCTTCCGGCGCTAGCTGGAATTGGGGGCCCCACTCTTTTGTTGCTGCATCTGTGTTTCTGTGGGCGTCTTCAGTGGTGATGGTGGAATCCTCTGCCCTGGTGGAATGGTCGAGCATGTGGAATCCAGCGCCTGTGAACTCCTCGTCAGTGATGGCCAATCTGCCGGTTTTTCCTTCGGAATTGTGGGCTTAGGAGCTTCTTGCTTGGTGTGGCACCAACTGCCCCACTCTTTTGTTACGCCTGAGCAGCCCTCTTCTTCCTGAGACGAGACTTCCTTCCCTTTCCGCCGATTCTCTGTGACTGGTTCTTGTCCTCACTGCCGCTGCTACAACACAGATCTTCTCTCAGCGTCTGCGCCAGGTCAGAATTCATCATAGATATTAAGTCCAAGGCCTGTCCTCAGTCGCTTGGCACCACACTTGTTGACGCCTGATCCCGGTTGGTGGTTCTCAAAGTTGAGAAATCAACAGAAGTGCATGGTTTTAATCCTACTCCCAGGAGTCCTGTCCCCCTGTAGGCGGGAGGGCTGACAGTTAAAGCCTTCTACTTCTGCTGATTCCACCGAGCTGGATCACCTCTCCCAGCTGGCCTACTCCTATCACTGCTGGGGACAGCAGTGTCGTCCAAAGTTCAAGATGCACTACTTAATGCGATAAACTCCTCTACAGATACGATGCAG
The DNA here is from genome assembly GCF_053919585.1 of Euprymna scolopes. Lineage (NCBI taxonomy): Eukaryota > Metazoa > Mollusca > Cephalopoda > Sepiida > Sepiolidae > Euprymna > Euprymna scolopes. The sequence continues at coordinate 142,074,072 of NC_136488.1, forward strand.
GGGTTCCTAGTCTTAGATTTTGGCCAGAACCCAGGCTAGACAAAAGATGTTCCCAGATAGGGGGCCGAAGCTCCCTCTGGGAACTGGACCCCCAGCTAGGCATTTCAGTACTGGAGCCCGGACCAGCTACCATCCCCCTCTGTGTCTTCTCCCCGGCTCAGACCTGCCGATTTTTCCTGCTTGAGGATTCTATTGGATGCTACTCCAAACTCCTCAGTCGAGGGAAGAGACAACCTGCAAAAAATTGTAAGTGAAAAACAGTTAGTGGCCTCAACAAAAACAAATAAAAAATTAAAAAACAGCCTTCAAAAAGGGGCCTTTCTCTAGGCTTTAATCTAACCCAAGGGGTCCGGTAGCCGGTCTTTGGTTGTCGGGGACAAAGGTATAAACTGAAAAAACAAGACCGTTTTTTTTTTTTTTTTTTTTTTTTTTCGATTTAATTATTTATTCAAAAAGAAATATCAAATTTTACAAAATTTTTACAATAAAAAATGATATAAAATGTGAAAACAGATTTTTAATGCAGCATGAGGCCAAAAAGGGGGGGGGTCGGGGATCGCCCACTTGGTCTATTCCCTTTACCTAGTGGCAGTCACCGCAATACCACATTCATTCTATGGGTTTGATCTACTTAAAATCCCCAGATTACGTGAAAAATATTTACAGGCATTTTACAATGAAAATGCGGTATGAAAAATGATCTGTATGATGTGTAGGGGAAAATAAAGAAACGTTAATGTATTGGTGAGGACCCACCATTTTTACCTATCTAATTTTGAAATGTTTCCCGTTTTCCGGTATCAGCCGAAAACAAGGGAACTTCCTAAGAGGAAATGGCCACAACTATGGGCAAAATAATCGGGTGGGGAACAATGGGATGTTCAGTGACCTCCAAGAAATGTAACATATTGTCGAGTTGGGATCAAAAATAAATTCATCGGGAGTGGGCATCTTTGGAGGTATTCTTACACCTAAAATAAAGGTTGGGGACGTGGAGCTCATTTATACCAACTAGCTAAGGGACTGATCCACTGCGGGATTGTTTAATCTGGACTGGAGCTTGCTTTTCCGGTCGGCGCCGGCCATGCCTAGGCAGGAAACACAAAATCAAGCCTGTTTCGCACAAATGCACATAAACTAGGGGTGTGAATTTACCTCTTACTAAACTGTGAGCGAGATAACCTCCTTCTATCGCATCTGATATTGATTTTAAGTTGGTGTTTAAAATACAAAATCAGATCCCGATGAGAGGGCAGCTCCTCCCCCATGCCCTATCTCTATGCGTAAAACCCACACTACTAGTCTAGCTACGGCCAAGGTCGCTAGGAATACTATTCGTTCTTCCCTAGGCCACAAGGGATCTGCGTTATAGACTACAGATGCTAAATCCAGGATCGTCACCTGATTGGGGATGATGCGAGCTGTGTCCTCACTGACATACCCCCAAATTCAGAGCTTGAAACAAGTAAAAAATGTATGTTCAACAGTTTCTAGAATATCTTCCTTGCACCATGGACAAAAAGGACTAAATACCCTACCAATTCTGAACAGTATGTCATTGAGGGGTAGAGCGTTTCTAACCAATCGCCAGGTCAGGGAAAATTGCTAAGATATCCCCGGCCTGGCGCCCAATTCCATAGAGAGTGGACCCCCCCCCCCTCTGACAGCTATAGCCGCTCTTCAAGCAGGTCCGAAACGGTCCCCAGGATTAATTCCCAAAAATGCCCTTCTTGAAGAATTGCAACTGCCCTCTTGGTCTCCTTCGACATTCAACCAAGTGATTGGGGATAAGGTTGGGAAAGGCTACACCAATCGCAGGACCCTTCGCAGACTCCTCTATCAGAGTTCTACCCAGGAACACCAACCTTTCCGCATTTTTATGACCAGCCAGGTCAGGCACCCCCAGGCTCCTATCTCTAAGTCGTTGAGTACAGACCTGTCTATGGACAAGCAGCCATTGCTCATTCCACAAAAGTGAAAAGAGCACACGCATTAAAGCCGCCATACAGATCGCATGCAGCGAAAATACAACCAGCCGGTAAAAGGATCAGCGGAAAGACTTAAGTAGCACATGCCTCTGCTCTACCTTTTTAAGGGACAATCCCCTTCTAAGCCAAACTCTCGCAGACACTCTGACCAATTCTTATGAAGCTGGAGACCTGGCTAAACCATATCAAGAATCTGAACCAGCCATCCGTCCAGTCAAATGTGCCAGGCAGTGCCTTTGATCCCTGCCAAGCGCCCAACCTCAAGTCTATAGATTTGCTGAGGTTGACTACGCCCTCTCTAACTTTTTATAACGCTTGAGAGCCTTGATCACCATGATAATATCGAGGAAGCTTGACACATGTACAGTGACATCATCGGCAAACGCAGGGAGAGCAATTCCATGCAGGGCCAGTCCAGCCACCGTCCTCACTCTTCTTCTTAGGAATGATTCCAATGTGAGGATGTATAGTAGGGGCGACAACGGACACCACTGTCGCACCAACCAGGAAAGCGCGAATGCCGCTGACCGCACCCTGTTGATCTGCACAACTGTCGTCAGCCGAGCATACAAAATTGAAATCTATCTGCAGAAGTCAAACCCAAAATCTGGCGGTCTCTAAAACAACCATCAGGAAACGAGGATCCACTCTATCAAACACCTTGGACTTATCTAAATTGATCAGCGCGGCTCTGGTGTTGTCTTCTAGGTTTTGAATCGATATCCCCCTCATAACATAGTTCTGATCCAGTTCGACCAAGTCAGCGATAACAACCTGCAAATGATTCGCAAGAACTCCGGCCAGGATTCTGAAATCCGTATTCAACAACATGATGGGCCTAAAATCATCCAACTCCCCAACATGTGTGCCCTTCTTAAGAAGTGTGACCACGCCTTTGGTAACCTTATTTGGGATGAATCCCGTGTAAAACCAGTGGTTAAACACACCCATCAGAATCGGAACAAACATATGTGATAACCTCAAGAATAGCTCGTAGGGCAGACCATCGAGTCCTGGTGATCTATTGTAGGTGACCTGCTTCATAGCAGCAACTACCTCACACTCTGCAACCCAACCATCACAACTAGCCGCTCGGGCCATCTCCAGGCGGGGCGAGCTGAGCCGAGCCAGCCAAATAGTTGCCAAACTCCTGGACAGCTGCGTGAAACGATCTTCGAAATGCACTTGAAACCATTCGCAAATCTCCCGAGCCGATATGAGGGAGCCTCCTTCCGGGCTCTGAACCCTACAAAATTACCTGTCCAATTTGCACCTGATTGAAGAGTCGTTTGGATTTATCTACATTCAAAGCTTCGTTAGACATTTTACCAATCCTGGCCCTGATATTGCTCGCTGGCCAAATGATTCCGGTCCGCTTTAATTAGGCCTATCTCTAGGGAATCCCTCCCTGCCACCACCCGTGAGAGCCTTCCTCTAGATGCTTCTCTGCCTTGGCCCTATCTAGGGCGAGGCCTTGGCCATATTTGACAGAGAAGTCTCTAATACTAGATTTGGCGTTTACCCACCACCTACTTCTGGTAACCGCCCCACTAATCCCTTCTGAATGTGTTTAGTTAGATTTTCCTGGAAGTCATCTATCTTCAGTAAGGAAGTATTTAACTTCCAGTACCCGGCTAACTTGAGGTTCCTATCTAAATCTAATCTAGTTTGTGGTCAGAATAACCAGTTGAACGTGGGACAAGATATGTATTCTATGTTGCCTCTTCTAACAACCGATCCAAGTAGGTACTTGAAATGGAAGGCCTGCTAAAGAGGACGTCCATATCTCCCACCCCGGATGATCCACGCGATATCTGTCTACCAGATCGCATCTTGCCATCAGGTCTGACAGACTGATTTCACATCCATTCGTCCCTCTAGTCCCGCCCACCTTATCTACCCTGGGATCAAGGATAGCATTCCAATCGCCCACTAAGACTAACCGTTCCAAACCCCCGAGAAACACGTCCAACTGTTGGATAAAAGAAACTCGCTCCCGTATGCAGTTGGGCGCATACACCATGATCATGAACAATGCTAACTGTTGCAGAAAGGGTGCGCCTATCTAACAAAGAACCCCCCCCTACTTGGCGATCACCATATGCTGAAAAGACATCATAATGACCCTCCAGCACCCAATGGTTGTCAACAGAATTGTAGTGAGTCTCCTGTAACGTAGCCACAGCTATGTTCATGGACATGAGGTCCCTCAGTAACCTAGTGACTTTGCTTCGTCACTTCATGCCCCGAACATTCAAACTAGCCAAGCTCAAGGACGTAGCCATTGTACCTAAACATCGACAACCGGCCTAAAGTCTTTAGTTAGAAGGGTGCTGCAGGATTGGGTGAGGTTACCCAAAAGCAACTCGGACGTTACTCGTCCGTCCCGCGCAATGCCTCTGACATCCAATGGAAAGGTTAATTTAAGGGCCCTATAGAAACAAGGGTGGACGTATATAGGGACCCGGTTCTTTGCACCTAGGTGCCAGCTGATTGAGGGAGTCATGCCCCTCCTCCACCAGCTTGATATTTGAGATCGCCCCCTTTGCATCCTCTAGCATGTTCCACATTGCCTTTGTGCATCCAGTTCTTGTTTGACGCACAAAGGTCATAACTAAAGGGGCGTCCGGGAAGTTCTTAAGGTTGGTTACTTTCTTCCCATCTACTTTGTCGAACTGCTTAAGCGGTTTAAGTAGTCCCCTATGATGCTGAGTGATCTAAGAATCAGCGTGAAGGGGGTCTGTCACAAATCCGGTCTCCTGGTAGATAGGGGAGCCTTTTGGTTTTTTTCCATCCTTACAGGAGATTTCGATGCCGCTCTTCGGCTGTATGGAGTCACTGACGTTTCCCGGGAGAGAGATCTAGCGTTAGCTTGGGGGTGGGGATTAAAGAGGGTTGGGAATTTTGGTTCAGCCGGGAGGGTCTGGGTTGGGTTGTTTTTTTTTTTGGGGGGGGGGGCTGAACCGTAGAGATAGTCTTCTCTACATTCATTGGGGATGGGGAATGGGACCCAACCTCCTTAGTCTTCTTAGCTTTTTTGGTTTCCTTTTTTGACTCCTTTTTCCGTCCTTCTGACTTTAGCCATCTGCCACAGATGCCAGTTCTTCACTATTTCGAGCTTCTTCTTCCTGCTCCCCTTTGGAGTCAGATGAGGAGACCAGATGAATTCTTTTTTGCCCGCTCAACACCTCTTTTGTTGGACCCCTGGTGGAAATATTCTTACTGGGTGACCCTGAGGAAACTGGCAGGCCTTGTACATCCAGGAGCTGCTCTCTTGTGGAGGGGGTCTTTGCACTGAACTGCTAGTAATTTTATAAAATCAACAGTAAGTTCTCTACAGTGCAATGTTGACTACAATGTATTGTGAACTGTCACCACTGGAAAGCATGTAAAGTTTAGTCCCGATGCATCACGAGGGGGTCCTCGATTAGAGCCGGCAATCATTTTTTGCTCATTATTCCATACCGGACAACGTCAAATCTCCTTGCTAGTAAAATTTGACAACTATATTCGGTATCAAACAACTCATAAATAGTTAATGTGCCGGAAAGTAAACCATCTCATCTAAGAATTTGGACTTTGTAAACATTTTATTAATTTTAATTTTTTTTTTTTTTTTTATTTTTGTTTTTTATTTTGACAAAGGAGGCATCATTTATCAAGGCCGAAAGGCAACTTTAAGATAAAGACTAGTAAGATGGTCAGTGAGACAACAACGTAGTGATCGGCTGTGATGGAAATAGGGTAGAAAGTTATTATTTAAGAGGGGCGGTTCAACATGAACTTGGTTTACATTGGACTTGAAAACTTGACCATGTTGTAATTAACAGGGAAGCAGGGCCGTAGTACAGAGTTCCACAGGCAGGCAGTTCTAAGATTTAAGTCCATATAGAGAGTGGGGAAATTGTTATAGCTACGCGATCGAATGTAGAGTTCAGAAAATCATAAAAAAAAAGGAATTGATCAAAGCCAAACAAATATTTAAAATATTCACATTCTCATTTGATCACGAGTGAAATCGATTAGTAATTGTGTTTTTTATCAAAGGAAATAACTTCGAAAAGAGTAATTGAGGTTTGAAACTCGTTTCAAAAGAGGGAGGGGAAAAAATGCAGAAAATAGAAACCGTTTAATGAACGATCATGATCGCGTGAGGATAAATGTCGTTTCTCTTTAGTTGAGCGATACTGAAATCGAAGTTGAAGAAAAAGATACGTTAATATAATAATGGCCAAAAAGAAAAGAATTTACTAAAACAGAAATGTGTGTATTACCTTTTTAAAGGTTCTAAAGTATTTTACATGAATATCTCTACTGTTATATATAAGTCACTTTGTGTGACAGTGAGTTCCTCATAGGTTCCGAAACGGCTGAGCTAATTTAGGTCTTGCATTGTTCTTAGATACGTTTTGTACAGAAATTTATCCGATAAATATTAAGAAAAATCGAAAAAATCCGATCCTAAAAATAGTCTTTTTTCTTAGATAAAAAAATTTTTACAGGGGAATATTTTACGTTACACAGGCCAATAGAGATAAAATCCCAGCAAAACATTTATTTTTGAAAATATAGCTCCATGGCAGAGCACTCGACTACAGATCGAATAGTTCACTGTTAAAACCCGGGTGTACCTCACTATTTTATTTAATTTTTCTTATTAATGGGTTTAATTTACAATAAAAGAGATACCATTTAAACTCGCCGCAAATCATTTCTTTGTTTGCATATTTTAAAACTAAACACTAATCTGAAGTGAATTTCCAGGGAATTCATCGTCAAGCCCAAATATCAGCTGACGTGGCATTGTAAACAAAGCATTATCATTATTTTTTATTTTTGTATTTTTTATTTATTTTATTTTTTCGGATTAGTCCACCGGGCAAATTATTATTTATCGTAAGAATATTCAATAGAGGACTGATTCTATAATAATACATACGCAATCGATATAAATTAAAATATCAAATTTAAGCGTATTGGACGACCGGGCAACGCCGGGTGTCCAGCTAGTTGATTATATTCGTATTATTTGGATTCTTCGGACAACTGTTTTTATCTTTGAGTTTTATTCGCACAACGTTTCGGTCAATATAACCTCCAGCCTTCTTCATGTGTATCTTGTTGAACTTTGGAATCTGCACGGAATTTCGAACAGAACCTTTTATTTAATCCACGAGAGTAGCATGCTCTCCTTTCGTCAACTATGACCCAACCAGCCACGGTAAGAAGAGATTGTCCCAGAAAAGGGATTACGGAGGGCTAAATTAGAGCTATGGTTGAAAATTACCCCGAAAAGTGGCTAGCAAAAGAGGAATTAGAGCCCTTTTTATTTTAACAGCAGGTCCAGAAAACACCAGATCACCCTGCCAGTTAGAAAGGGAGATGGCGTGGTCGCCGATGTGAAATACACTTCTTTTGTAACAGGAAAAACAAAGTCGAAAATATGAAACAATATTTCTATGAAACATGAATATTTGGAGATATTAGCGGATGTTTGGTGTCGAACTGACCCCTAGGGTCAGTACATGTTACCGGGTGCGTGAGACGATTGTCGATGAAAACTATTGTTTGTGGAAAATTACTTGATTTGAATGTGGGGAAGAGGTAGCTGATTATCCAATCAGGACGAACTAGGGTGCGACAGACTGGACGATGATTGGTGGCTGGGACTACCAGGCATGTACCACCCGTCCCAACCCGCCATACATAAGCCCGTGCAGAGCAAAAAAATAAGTTTTTGCAGAGAATCTGGAGTAAGTCGCCTCGGAGAGACTTTCTACCTCTCTCAACACCGCCGTTTGATAAGCATTCGTCCATTGACCGATTGGAAGCAAAAAATCGGTTATTGAAAAATCTAAGGCCTTGTTCACTGGCTATTGTAACCACCAGAGAGAGAAAACTTGCAAACGATATTTTATTTCTTTTAATTTGATTCTCCTGTGAAAAACTGTACATACTTAATATTTTTCTTTTTTCTCTTTTGTGAATAATTAATTATACGAAAACTGCAACCAACGTCGGTTATTATTATTGTAAATACTTAAAAGCGAACTTAAAAGAAAGAACAACCAAGTTGAAGTATCTTTTTTTTTTCAGCAGAATAAAGAGGATAGCAGAGGTCGTCCACTATGGCACCTGACGTCATATCAATCCTGCCTTCGTGAGACCGACTGGAGCTGTGTCGCAGAATTTTGGTGGGGGTTCTAACCACATAGAACTACAGTTCTAACTGTGCAGCCATAGCAGCTTTCTTCGTGTTCCATCTTAAACAAGGGAGGACGAGTCGTCACATGAAACGTTATATAGGTAGAGGTCTTAAATAATTCACAATTGCATTTTAAGGAGGGGGGTCGCCTATACTGAAGGTTTGAGCATTTAACCCCCCCCCCAGAAGAGTAACTTTTACCACTGAATTTTATTAAGTACTCTATCCACTGTGCTATGTGTCTTTGCGGACAAGGTACACTTGAAGAAGGTCGGAGGGTACATCGAATAAAACGTTGAAAAATCCATATAATACCATTACTCTTTTTCTTTTCATACATATAGACATGCATCTACAAGAGCGGTCAGCATTTTTCGAGCATTATGAGATGTTGACTAGAGAGCCATTAAGCACAAAAGATTCTTGGCTGACATATACAACAAACACTTTAATGTCATTACTGGTCACTAGCGTCTTTTACAGCACAGCATGACACGTAACAGGCCATTTGCTAACATTTTTACATTGACACCATTTAGACTGTCGCGCTTCGCACAAACCCATGTTATATGCCAAACATTTTCTTATTTTATCCTTTTTTCAATTATTGCTTGCATTGATGTATAATGCGGAGAGTTGACCCTTCTTCCCCAAATCCCATTTATCGGAGGTTTTGTCCATTTCGATCGGAAAAAAGATTAACTTTCTACCCCCCTCCTCTTTGGCCACTGTGATCGATTAATCTTTGAAGTAACGCCAAAGTCGAAAAAGCGATGAGGTTGCTTCCTCTTTCTGTCTCGCTACCTCTTTCTGTTTCGCTACCTCTTTTTATTTGATGGATCTTTAACCGACGTGGACGTTTTCTCGGTAGTGAAAGGGAACGACCTATTCCCTTCCTGTCATATTTGAGCAACCACGGTTCACTATTTTATATATTTTTTTAAGGAAATGTAATAAACATGTGAACTGACAAAAGCTGTTGTTGTTGTCTATTGAAAGATTTTTTTTATATTCATGTTAACAAGCGTACGATTCCAATACAAGATGGCTGTCCGGAAGAATCAAACCAATACTAGAGAACTAGAGAGCGTTCATCATAATCCTCTTCATCAGATCAGGAACGAATCAGTCACGATGAAGAAGAAATCCACGGCACACAAAATTGGGGCAGCCTGGCGAGATCTAGTATCACATTCATACTTGAAGACAATGCAATGCCAGACTGCATACACAAACATATTCTTTGTAAATGCATTTATCTAGTCCAAACGAAAAATGTTTTATAGGACAGATTTAAAGAAAGAACTGTTAAAATACATAAAGTAGAGATAGTAATGGACCTTTTTTAAAAAGCAGGTGAACTATATACAAAAATATGAAGATGTAAATATATATACAGGGTGGAACGATAAAATTGTTGCCCTAGAAAAGACGACATGATTCCATTTCCGTTTGATAAAAACCGGTTTTCTTTTTCTTTTTTCTTTTTTTGCAGACCATCTACGAGTTGGCCAGTTGTATACAAATCCCAAGAGCGATAGGAGCCTTCTATCATGTCTGAAAATGACACAATTTTCAACGAGCAAGGTCAGAGATGCGCTGCTGTACAAATCATGCTCTCTACCGATCAAAATTATGACATCAGAACCATTGCCAGCACCCTCAAAATGCAAATCCATATAGTTCAAGGCTTAACAGCACAGCTGAATGAAGTTTCCGGCCACGGTTATGGTTTTTAGTGGTGGCAACTGAAAGCCATATCATGCCACCTCACATCTTTGAAGTCGGCTTGAAAGTTAATATCAAAGTGTACCTGGATGTGTTGAAGTGTGTGGTGATCCCCTGGTGCAATAAGGTGGCCTCTGCCAGACTTTGGGTGTGGCAGTAAGACTCGGCGCCCGCCGACTAGTCCAAAGAGCCCCTGGCTTTACTTGGCTTGGTTTCAGAGGGCGTGCCACGACTTTGTACCCTTCTTTCACTGTTCCCCATCCTCTCCCGATCTGAACCTGCTGGACTACTTCGTTTGGTCATATGTTGAGAACATCACCAACCTGATCTCCCGCAACACCAAAGTCAGCCTGATCTCCATCCGCCAAGTATTGCTCGAGTCTTCACCGAGCTTCTGCCAGCGCTTGTGGAAAAGACATGCTCCCAGTTCCGAACTCATACCGGGTGACTGAGACGGTAATGAAGGCAGCTACATTAAATAGAAGTCAACCTACTACATAATAAATTACCTGAATTGATTTTTTTCAATAGAACATTTAAAATAAATCTGTAGTATTGTTTTTGGGCGACAAATTATCGTTCCGATATATATAGCTAGATTTGTCGTTAAATGACCTGAAAAAATATGCCATAAAAATATTTATAGAATGTTTCTTCTAAGGAATAGGTTTGCTGAATGTATTTTGTTCCAATATTTACGTTTTTTAAAGGCTGTTTTTAATGTGCTATTTTTCAAACGTTTTTAAGAACAATGTTTTTAAAGGACAACATTTTTTAAGTTTTTAATGTTGTTTCCCCCCAAGAATCCAACTTGGTTCGCCATTAAATAGTGTTATACTTAAATGTCTGTCGCCAGAGAATGAAACAAAATGGACAGATAAATAACCATCTAAACCTTATTTTGTAAGGCGACGCATAGGTATAGTGAGCATGCATACAAAATATTGCAAATATAAAATCAGCTCAACGGTAATCATATTAAATCCGCCAGAGCTATTATAGACATGAGGTAAATAACTTTAAGATAATCATTTACATATGCTCCAATAATCCAATATGGACCAGAGTTTTGTGTACGATTGTTTCTGAGACAATATTGATTTTTATTGGTATCAAATCTCATCAGCAAATGTGACAGCGTATCTCAAGGAAGATTATAATATTTAAAGATGGTCTCTAATAACATCGGAAGGAGTCGGATGTCTCGAGTGAGACGTCGTTAAATCTCGAGGATGAAGGAAAAACGGTTGCTCTATATGTACGAAGTTCGTTCCAAAAGTGAAACCTAATTTTTAAATCAAAAAAGTTGAAGAGCTACGACGACAGGAGTGGTACCATTGTAGGGGGATTTAGGCAAAGAACACCGGTTTATATAGACACTGGGGAGTAACTTCTCTTGACACACAGACACGAGGAGAATGAGTTTGAGCATCGAGAAGGGAAGCCGCGGTAACACTCTGTGGGCATAACGCCCACGGGAGAAAGACAGATGTTTCGGCCTTGACAATTGAGAACATTGAGACAAAATAGGACTTTAACCACTTCTAAGTGAGTACCAAATTATTGTGATGCCAATGGGTAATAAAATGTGCATTTATGTACTTGTGAATTATCTGCGTTCGCTAAGTATATATATATTTGTAAGCATTTCTAGTTTCGGTGATTCAACCGACTATGAAACCCCGAACGTTTACAACACCATTAAAGCAAGTGAGCTTTTGTGATTCAGAATTTATTTTTCTACATAGTCACCACCATTCTCAATGCATTTTCGCCAGGAACTCAATGACGTATCTCTGCTTCTGACGCATGTTCATGACAGGGGTTGATTTCTTTGAGACTTACACCGCCAATATCTGCAACAGAGATACGAAACTTTCACACCATGAATGCATAAGTTCAGTCATCATAACAATGCAATTTGCAATCCTCTCTGATCTATTCGCGAGGAATAAAAAAAATAGGAGGCATTACATCTGAAATGCTCCTCGTATCATTGAAAAGTCAATGTTTACAAAACATTTTTATCAAAAATTAAAAAGAAAACATTGATCCATATTTGTTTGCATTCATCACCGATTCAATGAGAGAAACAAGAAACTTTGGACCAGTTTAGGTACATGTACTCCATAATACCTGACCAAGAATCAAAGCTGAAAATACTAAACCAAATATTAAATATCCAGACCGGGTGGAACGAAGAGATAATTTGACAAAAGTAGGTGCACTTGGCATGGACACGCACCTGGCCAGAAAAAAAAGCAGTAACATAACATGATTGTCAAAATAAAATAATCGTTGGTTGAAGTTTGGCCACATGGCCGGGAAAAACAAATACGGTGGATTGTCAAAAATAAAATAATTGTTGATTGGAATCATCTGCAAAATGTTAGTGGATAAAGGAAATACTTATCGCCGAATAAAACGTCGTGGAAACGTGGCTGCATTGCCAGTGATGTGCCATGGTAGGCGTTTGCACAGACTTACAGATTGGTTTTATTTATTTTTATGTAATTTGCGCAAGAGAATGCATGCAGCTACTTGGTGTAAGTGTTATATTATGTAATTAGAGGTCAGTTCTTTTTGTTAGGTGTGTATTCGATCTCTAGCTGTGTATTTAACTTCTTTATTAACTCTCTTTAGGGTCTTATTTATCAGGCTCGTGATTGTTTAGTTAATGTCTATTTTAACGGCGTGCTCGTCTAGTCTCTGGATGGACCCAAGACGAATGGGTTTTTTTTTTATTCCCTCCTCCATGCATTTTATCACAGCACACTGGCGTAAATGGCGATCTTTAGCTTGTGATTCCATTTGGAACCGCCGCCTCCGTATGGCGTGACTTGTTTTAACATATCTTATCTCTTCGATACCCTGAACCCAACTCAACTAAGATTAACTTAGTTACTCAGAACTGATACGTCAGATCCGGTCTCCATTTGCACTCTCCGGTCACAGATTGATTCATGTCACAGCGTAACCCTTTGACACTTTAGCACCTGCATATCTCGCTCCTTATCGTTTCCCACGATTCAAATTTGTTATTCCGCTATATATATATATATATATATATATATATATATATATATATATATATATGATAGATAGTTAAAAACTGAAAAGAGACGCGGAGGAAAAGGAAATCTTTGTTTATCAGCTGTGGACTAACATTTAGGAGTAAACTTTTAAAAAAATAACGTTTTTTAAGAATTCTTCTTTTTTTTTTTTTAAAGATCAACTTACTTCGGTATTAAAAATCCTAAAAAAGGTTGATATGTTGTAAAAAAAAAAAAAAAAAAAAAAAAAAAAAATAAAATTTAAAGAATATTTATTGATAAAAAATAACATTAAGAATCAAACTTGCTTCGACATTAAATGACCTAACAAAAGTTGATATGCCAAAAAAACAAAAAAAACAAACAAGAACTAATGTTATCCGTCCAAACCTTTGCACTTGTCAATCGTTTGATAAAGCAACCGTGTGGACTGGGTTGTTATCTGAAACCTGCATACGAGCGGTTGAAAATTGAAAGGAGCGACGAAGGAAATCATTTTCATCAGCAGTGCCCCTAGGATCCATGGTGGGATACCTGGAGCGATTGAGTGCCTCTGACTAATTCTTGTACAGTCAGAGTCCCAGCCCGAACCATACTCCGAGGATCTTAACCAGACCATCAGTCCAGCCGAACTCACCTGGAAGCGAGTTTACCCCGGTCCAGGCGCCCAACCGCAGGCCAACGGATTTGCTGCGATTGATTACGGCCTCTGTGACAACTTCGTACTCAGCGATCGCCTCCATTACCGCCTTAATATCAAGCCTTCACCCGGCAGAAACGGTGACATCATCAGCGTATGCAGACACCAGGTAGAGTTATGCTGCATAGGACTGGTCTAGCCACCTCATCCCTTAACTTGCGAAGATAGGGTTCAAATGCCAGGACATATAACAGAGGCGACAGCGGGCACCCCTGACACACCGACCGAGAAACCCCAAATGACTCCACCAACCTACCATTAACTTGCACCACCACCACGGGATCAAGATACAGAATGGAGATCCACTTGCGAAAGTCCGGACCAAAGCCGGCGGTTTCTACAACGGATCTCAAGAACCCATGGTTGACCCTATCAAACGCCTTGGACTGATCTAAATTGATCAGCGCAGCCTCTGTGTCAACTTCTAACCCCTTCTATGATCGTGCACACCAATTGCAAGTTGTTTTGAATCGATCGACCCTTCACAGCATAGTTCTGATCCAGCTTGACCAAGTCACCGATAACAACCTGCAGTCAGTTCGCAAGAACGCGGGATAAAATCTTCATTAAGCAGATTCATGAAGGGCTCGATTCGCCGAAAAAAGGAAACTAGCTCAGTACGGTTATTGGGCGCATAAACCCCAATAAACCGAAATGCCATATCCTTTACGGTAACATCCAGAAAGAGCAATCTTCCCTCCGGATCTGCATAAATAGGATCATATGACGCATCCAGAGTGCGCTTAACTAGCCAGGTAACCCCTCTTGCGTGGGTATCAAAATGTGCTGAGTAGAGCTGAAAATCTCTAAGGAGCACATCCTGATAGTCACTTGAAATAAAGTTAGTTTCCTGCAAGCAACATACATACACACCAAGGCGTTGAAGGGCGCATGCAACTCGAAGTTTACGAGAGGCGTCCCTCAACCCTCGGACATTGAAAATAGCTAATCTTAAGGCCATCTTGGAGTACTTAGGGTTGGGAGTCCTGACCAAGCATAGACGGTGTCAAGACACTGACAGCTGTCTCCATGGATCCAGTGGTCATCTCAGTGGTGATTGACCCGTCAGTGGACAGACAGCCGATGTAAAAAGGAAAGGTTAGTTTAATAGTCCTATACAGTGATGGATGCATTTTGATAGGGACCCGTCCAACGCATGAATCCTTCATTTTTAAAATGTCATTGTCATTAAAGAAAACGACTGGAGGAAACAAATTAAAGGCGCTATTTGCTTTCTCCATCATTGTCCAAACTCCACTCGCCTCAGCTCTGGGCCTAACAACAGTCAATATTCTTGGGGCTTTGGGGAAATTTTCAGGGTTTGTGATGTCTTTTTTAAAATGTTTTTTTTTAAAGTAAAAGGTTTTTGTATTCCTTATATAACTATATATACTTCATAACTATTTCTCTTTCTGTTATTTGGCAGACTGCTTTGCCTGTAAAAAAGGGAGGGGATTTTTTTTCAGGATTCACTCTCCGAAGAGGGGCTCCTGTGCCATTTTTGGTCTGACAGGGTGGGAGGGGGCATATCTGTTTTCATGGGAGAGGGGGGAGGAGTGCTCTGAAGCGTGTTAATGGGTGTGCAAAAGGGAGGTCTCGGGCTTATTTTCTTAGGAGGAGCGCCTAGAGAAGTCATTTTTTTCCCCTGGTAGGGAGTGAAGTGTTAGCTGGGGTTGGGACTTTTTTAGGGGAGCGTTTTTCCTTGGGCCTTGGATTTGGTTTCTCTGGGAACAGGGACTCGGAAGGGGACAGATTTTTTCCTTCGCGTTTTTCATCTAGGCTTTCTTTTTTAATTTAAGTAGTTCCTTGAACTTATTCCCTCTAGGGTCCTTACTTGTGCGAATTTCAAGTTTTTGATCTTTTGTTAATGATTTTGCATATGTTTTGGGAGGTGATTTTTTTTGATAGGTATGACTTTCCATTCATCCTTCTTTACTCGTGAGGCTGCTTCTGTGTTATAGACCGATTCGATCTCCTCAGGTGACATTTGGGATCGGTTGGCTTTCTCTACCTTCTCAGGTATTTCATATCCAGGTTGTGCATCTGGCTCTAAGTGCGGTAGCATGTTTTTTTTTTTATTTCTTGTCTGCTTCTTGGGGCACGTATATGTTAAGTGCCTCACTTCTCCACATATCCAGCATGCTGGACGCCTTCCTACCACCACTATTGGTAGTTTCTCTTCTTGCGCTTCAATGTAGTAGGGTATTTTATAATAGGTCTCCTTATTTAACAGGATGTCAAAGGACCAGACACTATTATACTGGCCGACATTTACCCCTGTGATGTCTCCATATTGTAGAAGATAGGCTGCTAAATATTCCCCTGGAATTACACCTGGAACTTCGAAAATGGAAATGGTTGTCCGTCTCCGTCCCAGGTATTCCATCCTCAGAATGTAATCCGGTGTTATAATTTCATTCTTTGCAAGTTTGATGCAGTCCTCTTCAGACTTGAAAAGGCCTGCCCAGGTGTTATAGCCTTTCGTCTTCGTAATTCTCTCTGCCCTCATTCCTACGGTTGCAATTAACTTTGTTACAATCTCCTGCATTGATCGAATTAGTTTTTTGGTCTTTTTATCAATTACAAAAAGTAGTATGGTCTTCTTAGCGAATTCTTCTTGTCTTGTTTGTTCCACTGTAATTCCGTTCGTGGTAATGTGCTCTACACACTTCTTGGCTTCCTCAAGAAACGATTGAAAATCAATCTTAACAGCTGACGGCTTATTCCAAACAGTATTCTCCACTTCTAAGTTTTTCTTCGTCGGCTCCATCGGCTCACAGCTGGCAGATGCCATGGCCAACGGGTAACAAGAGAAAAAACGGGGGTCGATTCAGCACTTAAATAAGTAATGACAGGGGAAAAAAAAGGAAAAGCAATAACAAATTTAACAAGAGATAACAATAATAACAATAGCAAGCACAATAAATAACGTATACGACCAAAAGATGAACTAATGGGGGTACCAGACGGAACCTTGCGACAAGATCGCACGAGGCCATCAGGCCAGACAGGCTGCTTTCACACATCTCCGACCCTCTATTCCCCCCCGACCTTATCTATCTTGGGGTCCAGGATGGCATTCCAGTCCTCCATTAAAACTACCCACTCCGGACCAGCCGAAAGGAACACCTCCACCTGCCGAAAAAAGGAAACTCTCTCCCCAGCGATATTGGGCGTGTAAATTTTGTTGATTTGGTAACAGGACTTTTGAACCACCCATTTTCTTTTTTTTTTGGTTAGTGAACAGAACAGGTCTTTTGGACCACCCATTGTTTTTGTCTGGTGAAATGACTTTCGAACAACCATTGTTTTTATCTGGTAAAAGGACTTTCGGACCACCCATTTTTAGTCGAGATTACAAGACTTTAAAAACTCCTTTTTTTTTTCTTTTTTTTTGGGGGGGGGGCGGGACAAGGTAAAAAAGACTTTCGAGCGGTTATATTTCGCTTGCGATAAGACTTTTGGACCACTCTGTGTTTTTATTTATTTTTTATTTATTTTTTAGATAACCAGACTTTTAAACTACACTATTGGTAGTAGCAAGACTTCAAAATAACCCGTTTTTTTGGAAAAAGGTAAATAGACTTTCAGACCACCATGTAGATTGCATTAATTATTTACAGCGGAAAGTCTATAAACATAATCTTTCGCCATTACATGACTTGAAACGGGTTACGTGCCACAAAATAAATACACCACACCAAACTAAAAAGTTACACGCATGCAACTTCCGCTAGTTTCCCGATTACTAACGTTATATAAAAATGCAGACCTGAACTGGAAACATTATACTGAAAGACGCCATTTGTGAGACCTTTTGACTAACAATAATTAAAATAACTTTCCCTGATTCGGTTTTTTTTTTTGTTGTTTTGGATTTTTGTTTTTACAGTGCGCGCATAAAGTGTTTAAGTACAATATGCTTAGACGCTTAATCATTGATATACGAATTAAACTTGAACACATGTGATTCAAGCATACTCTTATTCATGGCGAGCAATTATTCTTTTTATGGCAAATGATCATTTAAACAGATTGTCTTCTTGAAATAATTAAATGTAATTACATAGCATTTTTCCTTTTCTTTTTACAGCGGCCCTGCTGTTTTGACAGCGTCGGCGATCGCGGTTCTCCAAATTGTAGAGCCATGGTAATCTCGCGAAGACAAAGACGGAAGTTTTCCCTTGTTTCCGTCTTCATTCCGGGGTGTATCCCCCCCCATGTGAGTTAAACTCGCCCCCTGGGTACTAATTTGGAAATTTCTACGACTCGGTGCGGTAGCAGTGTCAGGAATCGTCAGTAAAAAGTCGCGGTAAACAATGGAATATTTAGACTTACTGTCTTTCAAAGCTTATAAATTCTGGAAAAATGTAATTCAAACCCTATGTTTTTGGGGTTTTTTTTTAATTAAAAGAGCAAAGACCACAATAAAAAAAAAAAAACAGGTTTAATAGCAAATTATGCAATATTTGTTGTTTTTTTTTTAATTGGTTTTCTTTAAAAAAGATTTAAAAAAAAAAAACAACGAAATGTTACTTTCTTCAATTATAAAAAATATCAACTGGGCAATTTTCTACAGGGAGAAGTAGCAAAAAATCGTTCCTTCATGACAATTTAGCCAAACACACATTCGCAAAAAAAGTCCTTTCTGGAATTATATATTAAGAAATGACATACCTTCGCTCACGCGATCATAAACCAGTCGTTACAGTGGGCGCGTCATTATCTTAAGATTGCACGTTCGAGCCTAGATATCAGATATATTTTTCTTTCAAGTTGAAAAGTTGAGTAAAAAAACAAAAAAAAAAAGACCTGCCCAGCAATAAAATTAACTCCGTTACTTCTATTTGACCTCATTAATGAGGTCAAATAGAAGTAGTTGACATTTACTGCAGGGCAGTTTTTTTTTGTTGTTGTTTACTCAACTTTGGCTGGTTTTGTTTCCCCAAGATGTTGGGGAGAAACCAGCTCCCCATCAAAAGGGGATTGTCCAAATTGAATATCAATCGTCTGATATAAGGAATTTTTCTCACATTAAAGTTGTTAAGTTCCTGGCACGATTACCATGAACAATGCCTCCCTATTTACAATGCCTCCCTATGAGACAGTTAGACACCAGGGTCGTTTTTTAACGTGGAGAAAAGGAACAAAAATTAAAATTGTCTCAGTCGTGAAGGATTTCTCCTCCACTGAAATAGAACAAAAATTGAAGTGCAGCATATGAAGAACAGATACTACACTTTGTTCTCGGCAATCTTTTGACCAAGATCAATGTTGATATTTAGCCTTTCGGCCCCGGCCTTGGCAGTAGATAATGCCAAGGTCTCATTTGAGGTCCGAAAGAGCTTAGGCACAAGGGCCAGTAAGCGGGGATTGGGGGGAAAAACTGGGTCTTTGCTAAAACTATGCTAGACATGTATGAAAACGAGTACTTTATTAGGAATTCTAGTGTAGTTTTCTCCTATCATACTACAACAACCGCCTACATTCTTACCAGGACCTACTTAAAACAACAGCTCTCCAGCTTACGGGGATGGCGGGTGACATTCATTCTGTTTTAAAAGAGAAAAAATACATATTTACAAAGAACAAAACTTAATATATAAAAACAAGGATTTTTTTTTCTTATAATGGGGGTGAGATGATGGGGAGGGGGGGACTAATATACACCCAAAAAGAAAGAAAAATAAAATAACTAAACGAAAGTTCTATGGGGACGGGTTAGTAAGGGGACCCTCCCTTCCTACTTATTAGTCGTCAATTGGACCATCCACTGTCTTCCGGTCCCCTCCTAAAGGGGAGAGGTGAAAGCAAGCAGGTCGTTCCTTAATGGGGAGTCGGGGATCTAAGGGCCAGCACTTCTGTGAAAATAACTTAGGGTTGGGGTCATCAGGGATGGACGGCGTCTTCCAAGATATAGTGCGTAATGGGCAAAAGCAGACCGGGGACAAAGCAAACAGATAGACTGGGCATCTTTGGAAGCTCTCCTAGTGCCGATGAAAAAAAGACTCGGAACAGGATCGACACTCATACGTACCCTAGTCTAGGCCCTGATAAAGCACATCTTTTCCACTCTTGGTGGTTAAATCGCCTAACTATCTAGCTTCTACCCATGACACAAAATGAACTTTGTTTAACCAAAGGGCTGGGTTCCGAGAAAGAAAACCCCCAACACCTCAGGACCAATACCACTAGGGTAGAAACATGAGCTCGAACCTAGCACCTCGTCGGATGCACAAGCTAGTGGTGTGCACCCATCTCCTATCAAAGTCTCTGCGGTGCAATCTTTCCCAATCGCATCTGATCTTTATTTTAAGTTGGTGCTTAAAATAAACAACCAGATCGTGATCCGAAACAGATCGCCCCTCATAGACAATGCCCAGATGTGAACCCATGTCACTAATCTAGCTAGAGCTAGGATCGCTAGAAACACCGACTGTTTATCCCTGGTAAACGGCGGGTCCACATTGTCGACAACGAGCACCAAATCAAGTGGCACTGACCGCTCGGGATCGATGCGAGCCGTTACCTCTCCAACATACTCCCAGAGACTCCACACCCCGCTGCAATGAAAGAACACGTGTTCTCTCGTCTCCTCCTCTTCTTCGTGCAGCGTAGGCATGGGGGATAGTAATATTCCCTGTCCCTGCAATCCCTGGCTACTCTGCCAAAGAGTGGCTGCGCGTCCCAGACTAGCTCCACGTGATGGAAAACTCAGAATTATTCAGATAGCCACTGGCTGTCGCCCAACTCCACAGCGAAAGAACCTACCTCCTCAACAGATGTAGCCGCTCCACCAGCGGATCCTTTGCGGTACCCACCACTAAGTCTTTATATATAGCCTCCTTCTAGGCCGCACAAGGTCACTGGACCCCGGCAATGTCCTAAGGGCAGCTCGGCATTCGGTGGGGAAACACAATTCCCACACTGGTCTTCTGTGACCTTCAGCGGTAGGGTCGGATATGAGTCGTGGAAAAGCTTGCTCCATGATTGGTACCCAGTGCATTTCCTCCAACAGTGTTCGACTCAGGAACGCCAATCTTTCTGCGTGCTTTTGACTTTGTAGGTCAGGCATTCCTAAGCCTCACTCGCCAAGTTTCTGCGTACACATCTGTCTACATACAAGCGGTAAAGGATCAGCGGAAACACGTACGTTTCACATGCCTCCACACGACCCTTCAAGGACAATCTCCTCCAAATCCAAGTCCCTACTGACGACTCGACCTTCATCTGTACCTCCGACCAATTCTTGTCCAACTGGAGTCCCAGCCCGAACTACACTCCGAGGATCTTTACCGGGCCATCAGTCCAGCCGAACACACCTGGAAGCGAGTTTACCCCGGTCCAGGCGCCCAACCGCAGGCCAACGGACTTGCTGCGATTGATCACGGCCCCTGTGACAACTTCATACTCAGCGATCGCCTCCATCACCATGTAAATATCTCTACGCCTTGCAGCAAACACGGTGACATCATCGGCGTATGCGGCCACCTTGGCAAATTTGCCGCCAGGTAGAACTATGCCACGCAGGACTGGTCTTGCTGCCTCGTCCCTTAATTTACGAAGAAAGGGCTCCAACGCCAGGACATACAATAGAGGCGACAGCGGGCAACCCTGCCGCACCGACCCAGAGACCCCAAAGAACTCCGACAACCTACCATTGACTTGCACCACTACCACGGGATCACGATACAGAGCAGGACCCACTTGCAGAAGTCCAGACCAAAGCCAGCGGTTTCTACAACAGATCTCAAGAACCCATTGTCGACCCTATTGAACGCCTTGGACTGATCCAAATTGATCAGCGTGGCTCCTGTGTCAGCTTCTAAACCCTCTATGATCGTGCGAACCAAGTGCAGATTGTTCTGAATCGATTGACCCTTTACAGCGTAGTTTTGATCCGGTTCGACCAAGTAACCGATAACAACCTGCAGTCAATTCGCAAGAACGCAGGAAAAATCTTGAAATCTGCATTAAACAGAGTTATGGGTCTATAATCATCTAGATTCCCCCCGTCATGCTGTTCCTCCTTCTTCAGAAGCGTGACCACTCCTTTGGTAACCTGTCTCCGGATCGAGTCCTGGACAAACAAGTGGTTAAACACGCCTGTCAGAAGGGGCACAAACATGGGCGACAGCCTGAAGAACAGTTAGTAGGGCAAACCATCAAGCCCCAGAGATTTTTTGTGGCCAACCTGCTTCAACGCAGTAATGATCTCACACTCTGTAACCATCCTCTCGCAGCTAGCCACTCGGTCCGCAGTAAGGCAGGGCGAGACAGCTAAATAGCTGCCAAACTCTTAGCCGTGTCGACACGAGAGAGTGCCCTTCCAGGTTTTTCACCTCCCAAATGTACCCATCCGAGCCACGTCTTAGAGTGGCCCTACACTCAACAACATCAACGTGCACAGCTTCGTTGGAGACTCTGTTTAACCTAGCCCTAACTACCTGACCTTCATATCGCTCGCTAGCCAAGCGACTCAGGTCACCCTTAACTAGAGCTAGATCTAGAGAATCACCCCTGCCACCGCCCGGGTCAACCTATCATCTAGGTGCCTTTTGGTCCAAGCCCTAATTAGCGCAAGGAGTTGGCTGTATTCGACACAAAAGTGTCTAATGGTGACCTTAAGCTTAACCCACCAGCTACTCCCAGTAAATGCCCCCACTAACTCCCTCTGAATTAGTGTTGTTAGCTGCTCCCGAAAGTCGTTCGACTCCAACAAGGAGATGTTCAACTTCCAGTAGCCAGCCAACCTAGGCCTATTACCTAATTTCAAACGCGCCAACACAAGTTTGTGGTCCGAATGACCTAGCCAGTGGAACGTGGGACAAGATAGGAAATCTACATCACCCCTTCTAATTAACATCCTGTCCAAGTATGTACTTGGACCGGCGGCCGAACTAGATTGCCACATCCACATCTCCCTCCCGGGTGATCCAGACGGAACCTGTCGACAAGATCGCACGATGCCATCAGGCCAGACAGGCTGTTGTCACACCGCCCCGACCCACTAGCCCCCCTACCTTATCTATCGCGAGGTCCAGGATTGCATTCCAGTCCCCTATTAGCACTACCCGCTCCGGACCCGAAGAGAGAAACACCTCCACCCGCCGAAAAAAGGAAACCCTCTCGGTATGGATGTTGGGCGCATAAACTGCCACGATCCAGAACGCACTGCTTTTAACGGCAACATCGATCACGACCAGCCTCCCATGAGCGTCCGCGTGGACAAGTGTAACTGTCACAGCCAGGGTGCGACTCACTAGTACAGAAATCCCCCCGGCTCTGGAGGCTGCCATATGCTGAGTAAACTTCGAGATCTCATGCCCCTTGCATTAAAACTAGCTAGGTTCAAGGCCATGTTTCCCTTACTAGTAGTATTCACCTACTAAGGGTAGAAAGGACGTCCAAGGTCTGGCCCAGACTGCTCTTGAGCAGGTCGGGCGTAACCCGCCCATCTCTGGCCAGACCCCCCACGTCCAAGGGGAACGTCATCTTAATCGACCTATAGAAGGAGGAGTGAACATAAATCGGGACCCGTCCCTCATACTGCTTAGCAATCTGACTATTGGTTGTGGAGCTGGCTCTGATTTCTTCGCCCCCTTTTTGGCTGCCACTGTGCTCCACTTTTCTTTCACTGGGGCTGCTTCCTCCTTCCTGGTATCTATGGGTTTTTTCGTCTCCGCCGATTTGCCCGTCTCGGCTGTTCCAGCTTGCCTTTGAGGGCAGAACCTCGCAACATGGCCCGTTTTTTGGCACTGCCAACACTGGGCTCTTCTGCTCTCCACAATGACGGCCATTGACCAGCCCTCGCAGTTGAATTGGGCGGGGATCCCGTGAAATTCTCTGCGGAACAGCCTCATTTTCAATTTATAATCTCTTGTCATTGTGTTCTGAGGGCCCTTCATGGCCTCGATGCCCTCCACCTCTCCGTATTGAGATATGATAGCCCCCAGCTGCTCCTCCACAAGAAAGCACGGCACCCCTGTGACCGTGACCAGTGTTTTCCGCTTTGACAGCTACTCTGGTCGCACCTTGATATTTTTCCATGTGAGATCCCCTCTTGCCAGCTTCTTCAGATCCTCCTTTGTTGGCAAGAGGACCTCCCACATGGCGTTGAATCATCTCACCGCGTACTGAGCGGGGATCCTCAGTTCCCCCAGCAGCTCCATCATGCGGTCTTTTGGTCCTCCCAGAAGGCCCTTTCCGGTGGCATCCAGAGTCAGTAGGGACACTGACCTCTCCCTTATCTTCGTCAGTGTTACTGGAACCACCGCTATCTGGTTTCCGTTAATCAGATCTTTGTATTTCTCGTCGAAGAGCATTCTGTAGTATTCTGGGGGCCTTGTCGATGCTGGTTGCCTCGGGACCCAACTCTGTTTTTCACCGGATGTTGCTACCGCTGCTGCTGGGGTCCTTTGTGCTGCCGGTATCGGGGAATCCGTGAATGCGAGGGCTGGCCACTCCTCCTTCTTTGCCGGCTCCACCATCTTCGATCCCCACACACCCGGGGAGCAACCATCTACCACAAAAATCTCCATTGATCGCGTTCTTCGCAGACTTTCTTCTGCCGACTTTCTTAAGCTACTCTTTGCCAATTGCGATGTCGTTGGCATCTCCTTGTCCCAATGCTTTGCGGGACGCCTTTTTTTTTTTGCCGCCTTCCACGGTCCGCTTGGGGTTTTTTTCGACAAATTTTTTTCACGCCTCCACCTCCTCCTCCCTGGACATTGCTTTTCTCGTGGAATGCGTGACCCAAGGCCTTCCTGCATCCACCGATCTAGGGGTGTTCTCCTGGGAGGCCATCCCAGCGCCCGAAACCCAACCGGACGCACCTGCACTGCGGGTGTCCTGCGTGGCGTCTGCAACCCTGCCAGATGCTATTGGGGTGGCAACCCCCGAAACCGACCGCGACGCAACCGACGATGACCCTTCTGAGTTGGGGGTGGCGAACCCCGGCAACGCACCAGCACTTGACCCTTCCAAACACCTCTCGACCTGAGGGTGCCTAGCAAGACGGCACCTCCCGAACCCTTCTCTACACTTGGGGTGTCCCCACAGGTTGCAGGAGCAGCGGCCTGCTCCATTTAGGTGTTAATCCAAGGCCCAACTAGGTGCCCGTCGATTTAAAAACCAAGCGGACCTTCGTCTAAAAAGGCATGTCGGTTTCTATTGGCCCTGCCGGCTGCTTAAGCACTAGCTGGACCCCGGACTACCTGCAACAAAGAAGAAAACAAAAACAGTTAGTAATTTGCCCGAGGGCAATAACAAAAACAATCACAATAAAACAACAAGCAAAGCTTTGCGGGTCCAAATCCCCAAGAAGGGGCTGGTCCTTGCGAAGTCAAGCGAAAAAAGACTCGGACACTTAATAGCGCAGACCGCAGAGTACACCTTGGTCGTAGCCAACAGAGGCCGAGCGTTACCAGTTGTATTTAGTCGTTTCAGCCCCGACCTTGGCATTATCTACTGCAAAGGCTTTATTGGGGTCCGAAACAACTTAGGTACCAAGGCCAGTAGGGGGAAGTGGGGAAAAATAGGGGTCTTTGCTAGTCCTAGACTAGACTTGCGTTTGATAGCAAGTACTTTATTAAGTAAAACCTACACTAGAGTTTCTATCAAGCACTAATTGCAACACCGCCTAACATTCTTACCAGGACCTACTTAAAATAACAGCTCCCCAGCTTACAGGATGGCGGGCGACATTCACGCTGAAAAAATGGAAAAACCAATATGTACAAAAACAAAATAAAACTTATTTATATACAAAACAAAAAAAAAAAATTTTTTTTTTTTTTTTTTTTTGTAATGGGGGTGAGATGATGGAGGGGGGCAAACTAGAAAACACCCAGAAAGAAAGAAAAAGAAAACAAATAAACAAAATTCCTATTGGGCCGGGTTAGTAAGGGGACCCTCCCTACCTGACAGCTGGTCTGTCGTGTGAAACGCCCACTGTCTTCCGCTCCTCTCCCCCGGGGGGAAGAGGTGAAAGCAAGCAGGTCGTTCCCTGCTCTCCTAGTGCCAATCTAATGAAAAATAAAAGACTACGGGAATGGGATCAACACGCATACTACCCTAGTCTAGGCCTTAACAAAGCACAAGCTATCCACTCTTGGTGGTTACACACCTACCTAGCCTATTCCTACCATATTATAAGGTAAACCTTATATTACGTAACATAAGGGGCTGGGTTCCGAGAAAAAACAAACCTCAGCACCTTAGGAACAATACCACTAGGGTGGAAACACAAACTCGAACCTAGCTCCTCGCCGGATGCACAAACTAGTGTTGTGCACCCATCTCCTATCAAAGTCTATGCGGGACAAACTTTTCCAATCATATCTGATTTTTATTTTAAGTTGATGCTTAAAATAAACAACCAGATCCTGATCGGAAACAGATCGCCCCTCATAGACAATGCCCAGACGTGTAATCCACATCACTAACCGTGCTACCGCTAGGATCGCTAGAAACAGCGGCCGTTTTTCCCTGTCAAACGGCGGGTCCACATTGTCGACTACGTACGCTAAGTCAAGTGGCACCGATCGCTTGGGGTTGATGCGAGCCGTTACCCCTCTAACATACTCCCAGAGACTCTGCGCCCCACTGCAAAGAAGGAACGCGTATTCTCTCATCTCCTCGTCATCTTCATCATTGCAGCGTGGGCACAGGGGATAATAGTATTCATTATCCCTACAATCCTTGGCTAGTCTGCCAAAGAGTGGTAACGCTTCCCAGACTAGCCTCCACGTAATTGAAAATTCAGAATTATTGATGTAGCTACTGGCAGGCGCCCAATTCCAAAGCGAGAGAACTTCCCCCCTCGACAGATGTAGCCGTTCCACCAGCGGGTCTTTTGCAGTCCCCACGTCTAATTCCTCATATAGCCTCCACCTAGGCCGTGCAAGGTCACTGGACCCCGGCAATGCCCTAAGGACGGCTCGGCATTCGGTCAGGAAACACCGTTCCCCCACCAGTCTTCTGCGACCTTCAGCGGCAGAGGCGGATATGAGCCGTGGAAAAGCTTGTTCCACGACTTGTACCCAGTGCATTTCCTCCATCAGTGTCCGACTCAGGAACGTCAATCTTTCTGTGTGCTTGTGGCTTTGCAAATCAGACATCCCCAAGCCTCCCTCACAAAGTTTCTGCATACAGACCTTTCTGCGGACATGCGGCTTTCCTCCCTTCCATAGAAGTTTGAAAAGGAGGCGCTCTAAAGCCTTACAGCGTTCCGCAGTCAGGGGAAGAACAGATAAATGGTAAAGGATCAAAGGAAACACGTACGTAGCACATGCCTCCGCGCGACCCTTTAAGGACAATTTCCTCCGAATCCAAGTCCCAACCAACGACTCGACCTTAGTTTGTACTTCCGACCAATTCTTGTCCAATTGGAGGTCCGGCCCAGACCACACACTGAGGATCTTTACTAGGCCATAAGTCCAGCCGAACGCACCTGCTGCGATTGATCACGGCCCCTGTAACAACTTCATACTCAGCGATCGCCTCTATCACTGCTTTAATATCGCTATGTTGCACAACGAACATGGTGACGTCATCAGCATACGCGGACACCCTGGCAAATTTGCCGCCAGGCAGAGCTATGCTGCGCAGGACTGGTCTCACCGCCTCGTCCCTTAATTTGCATAGGAAGGGCCCCAATGCCAGGACATACAACAGAGGCGACAGCAGGCAACCCTGCCGCACCGACCCAGAGACCCCAAAGGGGTCCGACAACCTACCATTCACTTGCACCACTACCGCGGTATCACGATACAGGGCGGAGATCCACTTGCTGAAGTCCGGACCAAAGCCGGCGGTTTCCACAACAGCCCTCAGGAACCCATGGTCCACCCTGTCGAATGCCTTGGACTGATCTAAATTGATCAGCGCGGCTTCAGTGTCGTCTTCTAACCCCTCTAAGATCGTGCGAACCAAGTGCAGATTGTTCTGAATCGATTGACCCTTCACAGCGTAGTTCTGATCTGGTTCGATCAAGTCGTCGATAACAACCTGCAGTCGGTTCGCAAGAACGCGGGACAAAATCTTGAAATCTGCGTTAAGCAGAGTAATGGGTCTATAGTCGTCTAGATTCCCCCCTCCATGTTGGTTCCCCTTCTTCAGAAGCGTGACCACTCCTTTGGTTACCTTGCTCGGGATCGAGTCCTGGGCAAACCAGTGGTTAAACACGCCCGTCAGAAGGGGCACAAACACGGGCGACAGCCTCAAGAACAGTTCGTAGGGTAAACCATCGAGCCCCGGAGATTTGTTGCGGTCAATCTGCTTCAACGCAGTAATGACCTAACGCTCCGTAACCATCCCCTCGCGGCTAGCCGCTCGGGCCGCAGTAAGACGGGGCGAGCCAGCTAAGTAGCTGCCAAACTCCTGGCCGCGGAGTCTGGGTAGTTTGGTGAAGCGCTCCTCCAAATGTTGCCGAAACCCATTGCAGATCTCCTGTGCTGACACGAGAGAACGCCCTTCCAGGTTTTTCACCTCCCGAATGTACCCATCCGAGCCGCGTCTTAGGGCGGCCCTACGCTCAACAGCGTCAACGTTCACGGCTTCGTTGGAGACTCTTTCTAACCTAGCCCTAACTACCTGACCTACATATCGCTCGCTAGCCAAGCGATTGAGGTCCCCCTTAACTAGAGCTAGTTCTAGGGAATCCCCCCTGCCACCGCCCGGGTCAGTCTATCCTCTAAGTGCCTTTTGGTCCGAGCTCTAGTTAACGCGAGGCGTTGGCTGTATTGGACACAAAAGTGCCTAATGGTAGCCTTAAGGTTAACCCACCATCTACTCCCGGTAACCGCCCCAACTAACTCTCTCTGAATTAGTGTCGTCAGCTGCTCCCGGAAGTCGACCGACTCCAATAAGGAGACGTTCATCTTCCAGTAGCCAGCCAACCTAGGCCTATTACCTAATTTCAAATGGGCCAACACTAGTTTGTGGTCTGAATGACCTAACCAGTGGAACGTGGGACAAGATAGGAAATCTATATCGCCCCTTCTAATTAACATCCTGTCCAAGTATGAACTTGCACAGGCGGCCGAGTTAGATTGCCACGTCCACATCTCCCTCCCGGGATGATCCAGACGGAACCTATCGACCAGATCGCATGAGGCCTTCAGGTCAGACAGGCTGCTTTCACAACCCCCCGACCCTCTAACCCCCCGACCTTATCTATGCTGGTGTCCAGGATTGCATTCCTGTCCCCCATTAAAACTACCCGCTCCGGACCCGAAGAGAGAAACACCTCCACCCGCCGAAAAAAGGAAACCCTCTCGCTGGGGAAGTTAGGTGCATAAACTGCCACGATCCGAAACGCGCCGTTTTTAACGGCAACATCGACCACGACCAGACTCCCATGAGCGTCCGCGTGGACAAGTGTAACTGTCGCAGACAGAGTGCGACTCACTAGTCCAGAAACCCCCCGGCTCCGGAGGCTGCCATATGCTGAGTAAACATCAAAATCGTTCACCAGCACATCGCAGTCCCCAGTCCCAACAAAGTGGGTCTCCTGTATGGTGGCTACATCTACCTCAAGGGCCACGAGATCCCTCAGCACGCGAGCAACCTTGCTTCGGGATCTCATGCCTTTCGCATTTAAACTAGCTAGATTTAAGCTCGTTTCCATGTTTCCACTACCTAGTAGTATTCGTCTACTAGGGGTATAAAATCCTCGGGGGTCAGGACGTTGAAGGCCTGACCGAGACTGCCCATGAGCAGGTCGGACGTAAGCCGTCCGTCTCGAGCCAGTCCCCCCACGTCCAGGGGGAACGTCATCTTAGTGCCCTATAAAAGGAAGGGTGAACGTAAAGTGGGACCCTCCCTTCACATCGCTTGGCTATCTTGCCGAATGATGGGTACTCCCCGTCTGCAATTTTTATATCCTTAAAGGCCGTCTTTCCCTCCTCGATCATTCTCCAAAGGGCCTTTGCTCTTCCTCCCCTGTTCACCCGGACGAAGGTGATAAGTGATGGAGCGTCGCTGAAGTTTTTCGGGTCAGTGACCTTCTTCCCGTCGACCACCTTGAGGGCTTCCAGCTCCTTCATGTATTTTTTCTGT
Organism: Euprymna scolopes; assembly: GCF_053919585.1. Classification (NCBI taxonomy): domain Eukaryota; kingdom Metazoa; phylum Mollusca; class Cephalopoda; order Sepiida; family Sepiolidae; genus Euprymna; species Euprymna scolopes. The sequence goes on from NC_136488.1 coordinate 142,103,808, forward strand.
CGGCCATTGAGATCACTGACCGTATGGCTTAGGTCGGCGGTGCATATTTTTCCCCCAGGCCAGAAAGGGAGTTTCCTGGTCCTTTCTTCCCTAGGGGCCGCCGACTTTATCAGTTCTTGCTATTCGCCTTTTGGTGCCTCTTGGATGTTATTTTAGTGGAGCTCCTGATTGCTCCATTTCTGAATCCTGGGTAGTGAACAGGGGAGGGGTAAACTGAACTTCTTTCTGGGGGGTGGTTTTTTCTGGAAGCTCAGGGCGCTGGTTTTTCTGTTCGTCCTTCCTCTCTCGCTTCTCTTGATGTTTATCCTCCTCGCTCTCGGAGCCCGAGGAGCTGCCCCTTTGCTTCCTTTTTGTAGCAGTTGCCGTAGCTCTTGATACGGTCTGTGGAGCCGGCTCGGCTTTCTTTGTTTTCCTAGCTGCGACCGTGCTCCACTTACTGGTCCCTGCTTCTTCCTCTTTCGTTGTCTCCTCTTTTGATTTCCATCCTGCTTCCTCCTTTGTTTTCTTGGTCGCCTCTGCTGCTGACTTCTTTAAAGTGCAGAATCTGGCAACGTGACCAGTTTTCTGGCATTGCCAGCATTGTGGTTTTCTGCCCTCTACAATGACGACCATCGACCAGCCCTCGCAGGTAAATTGGGCGGGGATCCCAAAGAATTCCTTGCGGGTCAACCGCATCTGGAGCCGGTAGTCCCCGGTGTGGATATTCCGTGGTCCCTTTATGGCCTCAATTTCTTCCACGTCGCCATATTGGGATAAGATGGCCCCCAGCTGCTTTTCGATGAGAAAGCACGGTACCCCTGTTACCATTACTGTTGTTCTACTCTTGGAGAGTACTCCGGCCGAATTTTTATGTCTCTCCAGACGACGTCTCCTCTTGCCAACTTTTCCGCGTCCTCCTTTGTCGGCAAGAGGACCTCCCACATTGTGTTAAAACGCCGCACCGCGTACTGGGCATTGATCTTGAGCTCGCCCAGCAGCTCCATCATCCTCTCCTTCGGCACTCCCTTCAGCCCTTTTCCTTTTGCGTCCAAGGTCAACAGGGATACCGAACTTTCCCGGATCTTTTTGAGGGTTTCCGGGACCACTGCTATTTTGTTACCCTCGACGTAACTCCTGTACTTCTCCTCGAAGAGCTGCTTGTAGTACTGGGGGGGGGGGTCTCGTTTCCTTGGGTTGAGGACCCCAGCTCCGCTGTTCTGCTGCCACTTTTCCATTCCACACTGCCGCCACAGGGGTTGATAGTGGTGTCTTCTGCTCCTCTGGGATTGGTGAGTCTGATCCTGCGAGAGCTGGCCACTCCTCCTTCTTTGCCGGCTCCATGCTTTTTGATTCCCCCCCCCGGGGAGCACCCATCCACAACAATCACCTCTGCTGACTTTGTCCTTCTTCGGGTCTCTGTGGCCGATTTTTGGGGGCTGCTCCTTGCGGACTGCGTTTGTTCCGGCAGTGTTGGTGTCTCATTTTACTGGCCTCCTTTTCTTCTTCTTAGCCGCCGCTGCCTTCCATATCTCCTCCTCCTCACAGCCTGGAGTCTGCTTCACGAAGTCACTCCAGGCCTTCACCACTTTCTCGCGGCTCCTTGCTATCCCCGTTCTAGTCGTCATCCATGGCCTGTTAATGTCGACCACAGAGACCCCTTCGCTCGTTCTGGGGGCGCCTTCCTGGGTGGCGATCCCCTCGTCCGCAACCCTGCCGGATGCTGCTGCCAACGCTTGCGACCCTTCAATACTGGGGGTGGCGACCCCCGGGACCGTCCATTGCACTGGAGCACCACCGGGTGTGGTGCCCCCCATCATTGGCACTGGGATATCCCCGAAAGTGATATCCCCAGGTATCGGCACTGGGGTGTCACCGGGTGTGACACCCCGCCCCCTTCTCGGCACTGGGGTGTCACCGGGTGAGACACCCCCCCCCTTCTCGGCACTGGGGTGTCACCGGATGTGACACCCCCCCTTCGCGTCACTACACCAGGGGCGTCCCCCATAGTGTAAGAGGCAGAGGCCTGCCTCATGGTTTGCTGGCCCAGTGCCCTTCCCCGACCCGCCGATTTGGAAGCTAGAGGGCCTTCGCCACAAAAGGGCACGTCGGTTACCTCTAGTCCTGCCGGCTGCTTAAGTCGGTTCCAGACACTGGACAATCTGCAAAGGAAGAAGAAAACGGTATCAGTTAGTGGAAAAACAAAAATTCAACAATGCCTAAAGGACCAAAACACCCAAAGAAAGGGGTCTGTCCTTTTTGGCTAAACAAAAAACGAAACCCTTAAAGGCTAATCGCCAGGCTAGTCCTGCTGGTCTTGCAAGAAGTCAAAGTAAGCCAGATACTACACTTTGATCTCCTCAAAGATGATATTTAGTCGTATCGGCCCCGGCCCTGGCATTATCTACTGCCAGGACCTCATTTGGGGTCCGATACAACATAGGCACCAAGGCCAGTAAGGGGGGAAAGTGGGGAAGAAAACGGGACTTTGTTAAATTTCCTAGCTAGACTTGCGTTAGAAAGCAAGTATTTTATTTAGAAAAAGCCTATACTAGTTACTATCATAACACATCCGCCTACATGCTTACCAGGACCTACTTAAAAGTGACAGCTCCCCAGCTTAACGGGATGGCGGGCGACAATCACACTGTAAAGCAAAAGAAATTTATATACTTGGCATTCGGTCAGGAAGCATCTTTCCCCTGCTGGTCTTCTGCGACCTTTGGCGGCGGGGTCGGATAAGAGCCGTGGGAAAGCTTGCTCTACAACTGGTACCCAGGGTGCTTCCTCTGACAGTGTCCGACTCAGGAACGCCAGTCTTTCTGCGTGTTTGTGGCTGCGCAGATCAGGCATCCCCAAGCCTCCCTCGCTAAGCTTCTGCATACAGACCTGTCTACGGACATACGTCTTTCCTCCCTTCCAAAGCAGTTTGAAAAGGAGGCGCTCTAAAGCCTTACAGCGGTCCGCAGGCAGGGGAAGAACAGATAGACGGTAAATGGTCAACGGAAACAGGTATGTGGCACATGCCTCCAAGGACAATTTCCTCCGAATCCAAGTCCCGACAGACGATTCGACCTTAGTCTGTACCTCCGACCAATTTTTGTCCAGCTGGAGATCCGGCCCAAACCACACACCGAGGATTTTTACCGGGCCATCAGTCCAGCCAAACGCACCTGGAAGCGAGTTTACCCCGGTCCAGGCGCTCAACCGCAGGCCGACGGACTTGCTGCGATTGATCACGGCCCCTGTAACAACTTCGTACTCAGCAATCGCCTCTATCACCGCTTCGATATCGTTACGACAAGCTGCGAAAACGGTGACGTCATCAGCGTACGCGGACACCCTGGCAAATCGGCCGCCAGGTAGAGTAATGCCGCTTAGGACTGGTCTCGCCGCCTCGTCCCTTAATTTGCATAGGAAGGGCTCCAACGCCAGGATATAGAGCAGAGGCGACAGCGGACAGCCCTGCCGCACCGACCGGGAGACCCCAAAGGACTCCAACAACCTACCATTTACTTGCACCACCACCGCGGGATCACGATACAGGGCGGAGATCCACTTGCGGAAGTCTGGACCAAAGCCGGCGGTTTCCACAACAGCCCTCAGGAACCCATGGTCCACCCTATCGAACGCCTTGGACTGATTCAAATTGATCAGCGCGGCTTCTGTGTCGTCTTCTAACCCCTCTATTATCGTGCGAACCAAGTGCAGATTGCTTTGAATTGATCGACCCTTCACAGCGTAGTTCTGATCCGGTTCGACCAACTCGTCGATTACGACCTGCAGTCGGTTCGCAAGAATACGGGACAAAATCTTGAAATCTGCGTTGAGCAGAGTTATGGGTCTATAATCATCTAAGTTCCCCCCTCCATGTTGGTTTCCCTTTTTCAGAAGCGTGACCACTCCTTTGGTTACCTGCCTCGGGATCGAATCCTGGGCAAACCAGTGGTTAAACACGCCTGTCAAAAGGGGCACAAACATGGGCGACAGCCTCAAGTACAGTTTGTAGGGCAAACCATCGAGCCCCGGAGATTTGTTGTGGCCAACCTGCTTCAAAGCAGTAACGACCTCACGCTCCGTAACCACCCCCTCGCAGCTAGCCGCTCGGGCCGCAGTAAGGCAGGGCGAGCCAGCTAAATAGCTGCCAAACTCCTGGCCGCGGAGTCTGGGTAGTTTGGTGAAGCGCTCCTCCAAATGTTGCCGAAACCCATTGCAGATCTCCTGTGCAGACACGAGAACGTCCTTCCTTGTCTCTCCTTTAACTCACTCTCCTCTCCCTCCGACTCAGAGGAGCTCATTTTTAATTTCCTTTTGGTCGTTGCCACCGTTGATCTGGTTGGTACTGGGGGGGGGCTTTTTGCCTCTTTCCTCTTTCCCCTTTTGGCAACGACCTTACTCCAAGTTCCGCCCTCTGCGCCTTCTGCGTTCGACTTCTCCTGCATTTTGCTGCCCACTCTTTGCCCTTCTGCCTCTCCTGCCTTCTGGGTGTTCTGCTCCTTTCTCAGTGGGCAGAAGCGCGCCACGTGTCCGGGCTTCACGCAATGCCAGCAGTACGGCCTCCTCCCTTCTACAATTACGGCCATCTGCCAGCCCTCACAATTTAGCTGGGCCGGGATCTTGTGGAAGTTCTCCCTATTCACCCTCATGAAGATCTTATAGGATCCCGTCTGGATGTTCCTTGGGCCCTTCGAAGGGTGAACTTCCTCCACTTCTCCGTACTGGGCGAGGGTACCTCCCAGCTGGTCCTCTCCGATGAAACTAGGGACTCCCAGGACCGTAACTCCCGCTCTTCTTTTGAACAAATACTCCGGCCTCAATCTCAGATTCCTCCACGTGAGGTCCCCTCCTGCTAATTTTTCTGCCTCCTCCTTGGACGGCAGGAGGAGATCCCACGTGGCACGATATCGTCTCATCAGGTATTGTGCCGGGATCTTCAAATCCCCCAGGATCTCGAACATTTTCTCCAGGGGCACCCCGGTGAGACCTTTCCCGTTTGTCTCCAGGGTCACCAAAGAGACCGTTCTTTCTCTGATGTCTTCAAGCGCCCCTGGAACTATCTTCATCGTGTTTCCCTCCACAAACTCCTTGAAACGGCTCTCTAGCAGGTCCTTGTAGTATTTGGGGGTTTTCTTCTCCAGCCTCTTCTTTCCCCAAGCACTTTGCGGAGTCTCTGCTTTATCTGGTGTGGGAGTCCCGGCTGCTTCCACCACGACTTGCCCTGCTGGTATTGGAGAGGTGTCGCTCTGACTCTGTGTAAGGGCTGGCCACTCGCTACCGCTGGCTGGTGTCATTCCGTCTGCCGATCCCCCCCACCCTCGTGGAGCACCCATCTACAACCATTACTTCTGCAGACCGTACCCTCCTCAACTCTTCTACTACCGGTTTGGCCGGGCTATTAGTCTCCGACTGAGACCTTGTTAGAGGGGTATTTCTCTCCTCGTCACAGACACACCACTTAACTGCCCGCCTCTGCTTTTTCGACCCCACTGTGGGCACCGCCCATGGACGCTTCATTTCCATCTCGACCACCTTCTCGTCACTGGGGTTGCCTTTCGCAATGGCAAACCCGGGAACCACACTGGGGGTAGCGACCGTACTGGGGTTACCATTCAGGGTAGCAACCCACGACCCGACCGAACTGGTATTACCTTTCGGGGTGGCAACACCCGGCACCGCTTCTACCGTACTGGGGGCAGCGACCCCCGCTTGCGATCCGACTGCCAACGACGACTCTGGGGTGGCGACCCCTGGTACCGCTCTCGAACTGGGGGTGGCGACCCCCGGGAGCGCCCACTGCACTGGAGCACCACCAGGTGTGTTGCCACCCGTCATCGGCACAGGGATATCCCCGAAGGTGATATCCCCAGGTATCGGCACTGGGGTGTCACCGGGTGTGACACCCCCCTTCTCGGCACTGGGGTGTCACACCCGGTGACACCCCCTTCTCGGCACTGGAGTGCCACCGGATGTGGCACCCCCCCTTCTCGGCACTACACTGCGGCCTGTGAGGAGGGTGCGCCCTGTGGATATTTAGCCTTTCGTCCCCGGCCTTGGCATTATCTACTGCCAAGGCCTCATTTGGGGTACGAAAGAGCTTAGGCACTAGGGCCAGTAAGGGGAAGTGGGGGAAAATAGGGGTCTTTCTAGTCCTTAGCTAGACTTGCGTCAGATAGCAAGTACTTTATTATAAAACCTACACTAGAGTTTCTATCACATACTTTTCCGCCTAACATTCTTACCAGGACCTACTTAAAATAACAGCTCCGCAGCTTACGGGATGGCGGGCGACATTCACGCTATGAAGAAAAAAGAATAAGAAAACATAACATATTTACAAATAAAACCAAAGAAAAAACATATTTACAAACTAAGGAATATATTTTATATATATATATATATATATATATATATATTATAAGGTAAAATTAAAAGCCAAGAACAATGCGAGATTTATTTTTTAGAGTAACTTTAAATGAAAACAAAAGAAATAAATTACTTTTTTTTTGTTGTTTGTTTTTTCTTTTTCACACAAATTTTAACTCTAAACAACAGTAAATCTTTTTGTGTTTTTTTCTGTTGTATTCAATAGTGTTATAAATCTCAATATATTTCAGACCTATTAGTCCTTTTTCAAGAGAAGACGGCGGAAGAGTGTTCAAAATTGGAAAAGCAGCTATAGAGTTTGCCACGTGATACCGTGAAATATAGAACAAAAAATGACGTTAGGAGAACGTTAAAATAAATCAGTTGGTGTTTAAAATACGTGCGAATCAAGTGCAGATTGTTTTGAATCTATCGACCCTTCACAGCGTAGTTCTGATCCGGTTCGATCAAGTCGTCGATAAAAACCTGCAGTCGGTTTGCAAGAATGCGGGACAAAATCTTGAAATCTGCGTTAAGCAGAGTAATGGGTCTATAGTCGTCTAGATTCCCCCCTCCATGTTGGTTCCCCTTCTTCAGAAGCGTGACTACTCCTTTGGTTACCTGCCTCGGGATCGAGTCCTGGGCAAACCAGTGGTTAAACACGCCCGTCAGAAGGGGCACAAACATGGGCGACAGCCTCAAGAACAGTTCGTAGGGCAAACCATCGAGCCCCGGAGATTTGTTGCGGCCATAACCATCCCCTCGCAGCTAGCCGCTCGGGCCGCAGTAAGGCGGGGCGAGCCAGTTAAATAGCTGCCAAGCTCCTGGCCGCGGAGTCTGGGTAGTTTGGTGAAGCGCTCCTCAAAATATTGCCGAAACCCATTGCAGATCTCCTGTGCCGACACGAGAGAGCGTCCTCCCAGGTTTTTCACCTCCCGAATGTACCCATCCGAGCTGCGTCTTAGGGCAGCCCTACGCTCAACAACGTCAACGTTCACGGCTTCATTGTAGACTCTTTCTAACCTAGCCCTAACTACCTGACCTTCATATCGCTCGCTAGCCAAGCGATTGAGGTCCCCCTTAACTAGAGCTAGTTCTAGGGAATCCCCCTCTGCCACCGCCCGGGTCAGTCTATCCTCTAGGTGCCTTTTGGTCCGAGCCCTAGTTAATGCGAGGCATTGGCTGTATTGGACACAAAAGTGCCTAATGGTAGCCTTAAGGTTAACCCACCATCTACTCCCGGTAACCGCCCCCACTAACTCCCTCTGAATTAGTGTCGTCAGCTGCTCCCGGAAGTCGACCGACTCCAATAAGGAGACGTTCATCTTCCAGTAGCCAGCCAACCTAGGCCTATTACCTATCTTCAAACGGGCCAACACGAGTTTGTGGTCCAAATGACCTTACCAGTGGAATGTGGGACAAGATAGGAAATCTATATCGCCCCTTCTAATTAACATCCTGTCCAAGTATGAACTTGCACAGGCGGCCGAGTTAGATTGCCACGTCCACATCTCCCTCCCGGGGTGATCCAGACGGAACCTATCGACCAGATCGCACGAGGTCAGACAGGCTGCTTTCACACACCCCCGACCCTCTAACCCCCCCGACCTTTATATGCTGGGGTCCAAGATTGCATTCCAGTCCCCCTTAAAACTACCCGCTCCGGACCCGAAGAGAGAAACACCTCCACCCGCCGAAAAAAGGAAACCCTCTCGCTGGGGAAGTTAGGCGCATAAACTTCCACGATCCGAAATGCGCCGCTTTTAACGGCAACATCGACCACGCCCAGACTCCCATGAGCGTCCGCGTGGACAAGTGTAACCGTCGCAGACAGAGTGCGACTCACTAGTACAGAAACCCCCCGGCTCCGGAGGCTGCCATATGCTGAGTAAACATCAAAATCGTTCACCAGCACATCATAGTCCCCGGCCCCAACAAAGTGGGTCTCCTGTATGGTGGCTGCATCTACCTCAAGGGCCACGAGATCCCTCAGCACGCGAGGAGCCTTGCTTCGGGATCTCATGCCCCTCGCATTTAAACTAGCTAGATTTAAGCTCGTTTCCATGTTTCCACTACCTAGTAGTATTCGTCTATTAGGGGTATAAAATCCTCGGGGGTCAGGACGTCGAAGGCCTGACCAAGACTGCCCGTGAGCAGGTCGGACGTAAGCCGTCCGTCTCGAGCCAGGCCCCCCACGTCTAGGGGGAACGTCATTTTTAGTGCCCTATAAAAGGAAGGGTGAACGTAAAGTGGGACCCTCCCTTCACATTGCTTGGCGTTCTTGCCGAGTGATGGGTGCTCCCCGTCTACTATTTTTATCTCTGTGAAGGCCTTTTTTCCTTCCTCAATCATTTTCCACAGAGCCTTAGCTCTGCCTCCCCTGTTCACCCGGACGAAGGTAATGAGAGATAGAGCCTCCCTGAAATTCATAGGGTCAGTGACCTCCTTCCCATCCACCATCTTGAGAGCTTCTAGTTCTTTTAGGAATTTTCTTTGTCGTCCGTTGAGGTCACTGACCGTATGGCTTAAGTCGGCAGAGCAGATTTTTTTCCCGGGCCAGAAAGGGAGTTTTCTGGTCGTTTCCTCCCTCGGGGCCGCCGACTTTGTCAGTTCTTCATCTTCGTTTTTAGGTGTTTCTTTGAGTGCTTCTTTGCTTGGATTTTCAGGATTTTCTGGAGCACCCGATTGCTCTATCTCGGAGTCCTGGGTAGTGTACAGGGGAGGGGTGGGCTGAACTTCTTTCTGGGGGATGGTTTTATCAGGAAGCTCAGGGCACTGGTCTTTCTGCTCCTCTTTTCTTTCTCTTTTTTCCTGGTGCTGATCTTCCTCACTCTCGGAGCCCGAGGAGCTGCCCCTCTGCTTCCTTTTGGTTGTTGTTGCCGTTGATCGTACTAAGGTTTGTGGAGCCGGCTCGGCCTTCTTGTTTTTCTTAGCTGCGACCGTACTCCATTTGCTCGTCCCTGCTTGGTCTTCTTTAGCAGGTTCTTCCTTCCCTGCAGCTACAACTTCTATCTTTTTGGTTGTCTCGCCCGCAGTCTTCTTTTGAGGGTAGAATCTGGCAACATAGCCCGTTTTCTGGCATTGCCAGCATTGTGGCCTTCTGCCCTCTACAATGACGACCATCGACCAGCCCTCGCAGGTAAATTGGGCCGGGATCGCAAAGAATTCTTTGCGGGACAACCGCATCTGGAGCCGGTAGTCCCCGGTGTGTATATTTCGTGGGCCTTTTATAGGTTGAATCTCTTCCACGTCTCCATATTGGGATAAGATAGCCCCAGCTGCTCTTCGATGAGGAAGAACGGTACCCCTGTTACTGTAACCGACGTTCTCCTCTTGGAGAGATATTCTGGGCGAATCTTAATATCTTGCCAGACGACGTCTCCTCTTGCCAACTTCTCGGCGTCTTCTTTTGTTGGCAAGAGGATCTCCAACATCGCGTTAAATCGTCTGACTGCGTACTGAGAATTTATTTTTAGTTCGCCCAGCAGCACCATCATCCTGTCTTTTGGTACTCCTTTCAATCCCTTGCCCTTGGCGTCTAGGGTTTACAGGGATACCGATCTTTCCCGGATCTTGTCGAGGGCCTCCGGGACGACTGAGATGTTGTTGCCCTCGACGTAGCTCTTGTATTTCTCATCGAAGAGCCGCTTGTAATACTGGGGGGATCTTGCTTCCTTTGGTTGGGGAACCCAGCTCCGCTGTTCTTGCACTTGTCTTGTCCACCCTGACGCCGCAGAGGTTGCCGGTGGTGTTCTCTTCTCCTCTGGGATTGGTGGTGAATCTGTACCTGCGAGAGCTGGCCACTCCTCCTTTCCTGCTAGCTCCACGCTTTTGGCTTGCCACCCCCCGGGGAGCACCCATCCACAACATATACCCCCGCCGATTTCGTTTTCTCCTGGTCTCTGTGGCCGACTTTTGGGGGCTGCTTGTTGCTGACTGTGTATGCGCCGGCAGTGATGGTGGTTCGTTATCTAGCACCCACCAACGTTTTACCAGCCTCCTCGGCTTTTTCTTCGCCGCCTCCTCGCCACCTGGAGTCTGAGAAAGGTAATCGCTCCATGCCTTCACCACTTATTCGCGGCTCCTCGGTATCCGCATTCTGATCCATGGCCTGTTAATGTCGACCACAGAGACCCCTTCGCTCTTCCTGGGTGGCGATCCCCTCGTCCGCAACCCTGCCGGATGCTGCTATCGACGATTGCGACCCTTCCGTACTAGGGGTTGCGACCCCCTGACTGTCCACTGCACTGGAGCACCACCGGGTGTGGTGCCCCCCGTCATCGGCACAGGGATATCCCCGAAGGTGATATCCCCAGATATCGGCACTGGGGTGTCACCGGGTGTGACACCCCCCTTCTCGGCACAACACCAGGGGCGTCCCCCATGGTGCAAGAGGCAGCTGCCGGCCTCCTGGTCTGTTGGCCCAGTGCCCTTCCCCGACCCGCCGATTTGGAAGCTAGAGGGCCTTCGCCACAAAAGGGCACGTCGGTTACCTCTAGTCCTGCCGGCTGCTTAAGTCGGTTCCAGACACTGGACAATCTGCAAAGGAATGGAAAAACAAGCAGTTAGTGGGGGAAACAAAAACAATGCCTAAAGGACCAAAACGCCCAAAGAAAGGGGTCGGTCCTTTTTGGCTAAAACAAAAAACGAAAACCCTAAAGGGTGATCGCCAGGCGAGTCCAGTTGGTCTTACAAGAAGTCAAAGCACAGATACTACACTTTGATCTCCTCAAAGATGCCTGCGGCCTGTGAGGAGGGTGCGCCCTGTGGATATTTAGCCTTTCGTCCCCGGCCTTGGCATTATCTACTGCCAAGACCTTATTTGGGGTACGAAAGAGCTTAGGCACTAAGGCCAGTAAGGTGAAGTGGGAAAAAATAGGGGTCTTTCTAGTCCTTAGCTAGACTTGCGTAAGATAGCAAGTACTTTATTATAAAACCTACACTAGAGTTTCTATCACTCACTATTCCGTCTAACATTCTTACCAGGACCTACTTAAAATAACAGCTCCCCAGCTTACGGGATGGCAGGCGACATTCACGCTATGAAGAAAAAAGAATAAGAAAAACATAACATATTTACAAGTAAAACCAAAGAAAAACATATTTACAAACTTAGGAATATTTTTTTTTTATATATAATATATAATGGGGGCGAGATGATGGAGTGGGGCAAACTAGAATACACCCAAAAAGAAAGAAAAAGAAAACAAATGAAGAAATGCCTATGGGGGCGGGTTAGTAAGGGGACCCTCCCTACCTAATTGCTGGTCTGTCGTGTGAAACTCCCACTGTCTTCCGGTCCACTTCCCCCGGGGGGAAAGAGGTGAAAGCAAGCAGGTCGTTCCCTAGAAGGGAGTGGAGGACCTAGGGAATTGTATGAAAAATAAATTAGGGTTGGGGACAACAGGGGTGGATGGCGTCTTCCAAGATAAAGTACGTGATGGGCAATAATAGGCCAGGGACAAAATAAAACAAGTGGACTTTTGGACATCTTTGGAAGCTCTCCTAGTGCCAATCTAACAAAAATAAAGAGCTATGAGAACAGGATCAACACACATACTACCCTAGTCTAGGCCCTACAAAAAGAACAAGCTATCCACTCTTGGTGGTTACACTCCTACCTAGCCTAAAACACTACCCAACTTATAAGGTAAACCTTATATTACAATGTCTTTTGGGGCTGGGTTCCGAGAAAAAGAAACCTAAGCACCCTAGGACCAATATCACTAGGGTGGAAACACGAACTGAAATCTAGCGCCTCGTCGGATGCACAAACTAGTGTTGTGCACCCATCTCCTATCAAAGTCCATGCGGTGCAATCTTTTCCAATCACATCTGATTTTCGTTTTAAGTTGATGCTTAAAACGAACAACCAGATCGTGATCAGAAACAGATCGCTCCTCATGGACAATGTCCAGACGTGAAACCCACGTCACTAACCTAGCCACCGCTAGGTTCGCTAGAAACACCAACCGTTTCTCCCCGTCAAATGGCGGGTCCCCATTATCGACAACGTACGCTAAATCAAGTGGCACCGACTGCTCGGGGTCGATGCGAGCCGTTACCCCTTCGACATACTCCCAGAGACTCCGCACCCCGCTGCAAAGAAATAACGCGTGTTCTCTCGTCTCCTCCTCATCTTCATCATTGCAGCGTGTGCACGGGGGATAATAATATTCACTATCTCGATCATCCCTGGCTAGTTTGCCGAAGAGTGGCAGCGCGTCCCGGACTAGCCTCCACGTAAGTGAGAACTCCGAGTTATTAATATGGCTACTGGCAGACGCCCAACTCCACAGCGAGAGAACTTCCCCCCTCGACAGATGCAGCCGCTCCACCAGCGGGTTTTTTGCAGTCCCCACCACTAATTCCTCATATAGCCTCCACCTAGGCCGTGCAAGGTCACTGGACCCCGGCAATGCCCTAAGGGCGGCTCGGCATTCGGTCAGGAAACACCTTTCCCCCGCCGGTCTTCTGCGACCTTCAGCGGCAGGGTCGAGCATGAGCCGTGGAAAAGCCTGTTCCACGACTGGTACCCAGGGCGTTTCCTCCATCAGTGTCCGACTCAGGAACGCCAATCTTTCTGCATGCTTGTGACTTTGCAGATCAGGCATCCCTAAGCCTCCTTCGCTAAGCTTCTGCGTACAGACCTGTCTACGGACATACGGCTTTCCTCCCATCCAAAGAAGTTTGAACAGGAGGCGCTCTAAAGCCTTATAGCAGTCCGCAGGCAGAGGAAGAACAGATAAACGGTAAAGGATCAGCGGAAACACGTACGTAGCACATGCCTCCGCGCGACCCTTCAAGGACAATCTCCGCCGAATCCAAGTCCTTACTGACGACTCGACCTTAGTCTGTACTTCCGACCAATTCTTGTCCAGCTGGAGGTCTGGCCCGAACCACACTCCGAGGATCTTTACCGGGCCATCAGTCCAGCCGAACGCACCTGGAAGCGAGTTTACCCCGGTCCAGGCGCCCAACCGCACGCCAACGGACTTGCTACGATTGATCACGGCCCCTGTGAAACTTCATACTCAGCGATCGCCTCTATCACCGCTTTTATATCGATACGGCGTGCAACAAACACAGTGACGTCATCGGCGTACGCAGACACCCTGGCAAATTTGCCGTCAGGCAGAGCTATGCCGCATAGGACTGGTCTCGCCGCCCCGTCCCTTAATTTGCGAAGGAAGGGCTCCAACGCCAGGACATAAAGCAGAGGCGACAGCGGGCAATCCTGCCGCATCGACCGGGAGACCCCAAAGGACTCAGACAACCTACCATTCACTTGCACCACCACCGCGGGATCACGATACAGGGCGGAGATCCACTTTCGGAAGTCCGGACCAAAGCCGGCGGTTTCCACAACAGCCCTCAGGAACCCATGGTCAACCCTGTCGAACACCTTGGACTGATCTAAATTTATCAGCGCGGCTTCAGTGTTGTCTTCTAACCCCTCTAAGATCGTGCGAATCAAGTGCAGATTGTTCTGAATCGATCGACCCTTCACAGCGTAGTTCTGATCTGGTTCGATCAAGTCGTCGATAACAACCTGCAGTCGGTTCGCAAGAACGCGGGACAAAATCTTGAAATCTGCGTTAAGCAGAGTAATGGGTCTATAATCGTCTAGATTCCCCCCTCAATGTTGGTTCCCCTTGTTCAGAAGCGTGACCACTCCTTTGGTTACCTGCCTCGGGATCGAGTCCTGGGCAAACCAGTGGTTAAACACGCCCGTCAGAAGGGGCACAAATATGGGCGACAGCCTCAAGAATAGTTCGTAGGGCAAACCATCGAGCCCCGGGGATTTGTTGCGGCCAACCTGCTTCAACGCAGTAATGACCTCATGCTCCGTAACCATCCCCTCGCAGCTAGCCGCTCGGGCCGCAGTAAGGCGGGGCGAGCCAGCTAAATAGCTGCCAAACTCCTGGCCGCGGAGTCTGGGTAGTTTGAAGCGCTCCTCCAGATGTTTCCGAAACCCACTGCAGATCTCCCGCGCCGAAACGAGAGAACGCCCTTCCAGGTTTTTCACCTCCCGAATGTACCCATCCGAGCTGCGTCTTAGGGCGGCCCTACGCTCAACAGCGTCAATGTTCACGGCTTCGTTGGAGACTCTTTCTAACCTCGCCCTAACTACCTGACCTTCATATCACTCGCTAGCCAAGCGATTGAGGTCCCCCTTAACTAAAGCTAGTTCTAGGGAATCCCCCCCTGCCACAGCCCGGGTCAATCTTTCATCTAAGTGCCTTTTGGTCCGAGTCCTAGTTAACGCGAGGCGTTGGCTGTATTGGACACAAAAGCGCCTAATGGTAGCCTTAAGGTTAACCCACCATCTACTCCCGGTAACCGCCCCCACTAACTCCCTCTGAATTAGTGTCGTCAGCTGCTCCCGGAAGTCGAACGACTCCAATAAGGAGGCGTTCATCTTCCAGTAGCCAGCCAACCTAGGCCTATTACCTTATTTCAGACGGGCCAACACGAGTTTGTGGTCCGAATGACCTAACCAGTGGAACGTGGGACAAGATAGGAAATCTATATCGCCCCTTCTAATTAACATCCTGTCCAAGTATGAACTTGCACAGGCGGCCGAGTTTGATTGCCACGTCCACATCTCCCTCCCGCGGTGATCCAGACGGAACCTATCGACCCGATCGCACGAGACCATCAGGTGAGACAGGCTGCTTTCACCCCCCCCGACCCTCTAACCCCCCCCCCGACCTTATCTATGCTGGGGTCCAGGATGGCATTCCACTCCCCCATTTAAACTACCCGCTCCGGACTCGAAGAGAGAAACACCTCCACCCCCCGAAAAAGGAAACCCTCTCGCTGGGGAAATTAGGCGCATAAACTGCCACGATCCGAAACGCGCCGCTTTTAACGGCAACATCGACCACGACCAGCCTCCCATGAGCATCCGCGTGGACAAGTGTAACCGTCGCAGACAGAGTGCGACTCACTAGTTCAGAAACCCCCCGGCTCCGGAGGCTGCCATATGCTGAGTAAACATCAAAATCGTTCACCAGCACATCGCTGTCCCCGGCCCCAACAAAGTGGGTCTCCTGTATGGTTGCTACATCTACCTCGAGGGCCACGAGATCCCTCAGCACGCGAGCAGCCTTGCTTCGAGATCTCATGCCCCTCGCATTCAAGCTAGCTAGATTTAAGCTCGTATCCATGTTTCCACTACCTAGTAGTATTCGTCTACTAGGGGTCTTAAGTCCTCACGGTTCAGGACGTCGAAGGCCTGACCGAGACTGCCCGTGAGCAGGTCGGACATAAGCCGCCCGTCTCGAGCCAGGCCCCCCACGTCCAGGGGGAACGTCATCTTTAGTGCCCTATAGAAGGAAGGGTAAACATAAAGTGGGACCCTCCCTTCACACTGCTTAGCTATCTTGCCGAGTGATGGGTGCTCCCCGTCTACTATTTTTATCTCTGTGAAGGCCTTCTTGCCTTTTTCGATCATTTTCCACAGAGCCTTAGCTCTGCCTCCCCTGTTTACCCGGACGAAGGTAATGAGAGATGGAGCCTCGCTGAAATTCATGGGGTCAGTGACCTCCTTCCCATCCACTACCTTCAGGGCCTCCAGCTCCTTTAGAAATTTCCTTTGGCGTCCGTTGAGGTCACTGACCGTGTGGCTTTAGGCAGCGGAGCAGATTTTTTTCCCGGGCCAGAAAGGGAGTTTTCTGGTTCTTTCCTCCCTCGGGGTCGCCGACTTAGTCTGTTCTTCCTTTTTTGGGGCTTCTTTGGGTGCTTCTTCGCTTGGGTCCTCTGGATTTTCAGGAGCACCCAATTGCTCCATCTCGGAATCCTGGGTAGTGAACAGGGGAGGGGTGGGCTGAACTTCTTCTTGGGGGGTTGTTTTATCCGGAAGCTCAGGGCGCTGGTCTTGCTGTTCTTTTTTCCTTTCTCTTTTTTCTTAATGATGGTCCTCCTCGCTCTCTGCTTCCTTTTTGTTGTTGATACCGTTGGTCTTACTACGGTTTTTGGAGCCGGCTCGGTCTTCTTGTTCTTCTTGGCTGTGACCGTACTCCATTTGCTTGTCCCTGCTTGTTCGTCCTTCCTTGCAGCTACAACTTCCATCTTTTTGGTCGTATCGGCCGCAGTCTTCTTTTGAGGGCAGAATCTGGCGACATGGCCCGTTTTCTGGCATTGCCAGCATTGTGGCCTTCTGCCCTCAACAATGACGACCATAGACCAGCCCTCGCAGGTGAATTGGGCCAGGATCGCAAAGAATTCTTTACGGGTTAACCGCATCTGGAGCCGGTAGTCCCCGGTATGGATGTTACGTGGGCCTTTGATTGGTTGTATCTCCTCTACGTCTCCATATTGAGATAGGATGGCCCCCAGCTGCTCTTCGATGAGAAAGCACGGTACCCCTGTTACTGTATCCGTCGTTCTCTTGGAGAGATATTCTGGACAACGTCTCCTCTTGCCAACTTCTCTGCTTCTTCTTTCGTCGGCAAGAGGACCTCCCACATCGCGTTAAATCGTCTGACCGCGTACTGTGCATTTATTTTTAGTTCGCCCAGCAGCACAATCATCCTTTCTTTCTGTACACCTTTCAATCCCTTGCCCTTGGCGTCTAGGGTTAACAGGGATACCGATCTTTCCCGGATCTTGTGGAGGGCCTCCGGGACGACTGAGATGTTGTTGCCCTCGACGTAGCTCTTGTATTTCTCATCAAAGAGCTGCTTATAATACTGGGGGGGATCTTGCTTCCTTTGGTTGGGGACCCCAGCTCCGCTGTTCTTGCACTTGTCTTGTCCACCCTGGCGCCGCAGGGGTTGCCGGCGGTGTTCTCTGCTCCTCTGGGATAGGTTGTGAGTCAGTACCTGCGACAGCTGGCCACTCCTCCTTTCCTGCCGGCTCCACACTTTTGGTTTGCCCCCCCCCCCGGGGAGCACCCATCCACCACATATACTTCCGCTGATCTTGTTCTTCTCCTGGTCTCTGTGGCCGACTTTTGGGGGCTTCTTGTCGCTGACTGGGTCTGCGCCGGCAGTGACGGTGTTTCATTATTCAGCACCCACCAACGTTTTACCGGCCTCCTCCGCTTTTTCTTCGCCACCTCCTCGCCACCTGGAGTCTGTTTCAGGTAATCGCTCCATGCCTTGATAACTTCCTCACGGCTCCTCTGTATCCCCGTTCTGGGTGCCATCCATGGCCTGTTAATGTCGACCACAGAGACCCCTTCGCTCGTCCTGGGGGCGCCTTCCTGGGTGACGATCCCCTGGTCCGCAACCCTGCCGGACGCTGGTATCGATGATTGCGACCCTTCCGTACTGGGGGTGGCGACCCCCGGGACCGTCCACTGCATTGGAGCACCACCGGGTGTGGTGCCCCCCGTCATCGGCATTGGGATATCCCAGAAGGTGATATCCCCAGGTATCGGCACTGGGGTGTCACTGGGTGTGACACCCCCCCTTCTCGGCACTGGGGTGTCACTGGGTGTGACACCCCCCTTCTCGGCACTGGAGTGTCACCGGGTGTGACACCCCCCCTTCTCGACACAACACCAGGGGCGTCCCCCATGGTGCTAGAGGCAGAGGCCTGCCTCCTGGTTTGCTGGCCCAGTGCCCTTCCCCGACCCGCCGATTTGGAAGCTAGAGGGCTTTCGCCACAAAAGGGCACGTCGGTTACCTCTAGTCCTGCCGGTTGCTTAAGTCGGTTCCAGACACTGGACAATCTGCAAAGGAATAAAAACAAGCAGTTAGTGGAAAAAATAAAGAACAATGCCTAAAGGACCAAAACACCCAAAGAAGGGGTCGGTCCTTTTTGGCCAAAACAAAAAACGAAGACCCTAAAAGGGTGATCGCCAGGCGAGTCCAGCTGGTCCTTGTAAGAAGTCAAAGTAAGCACAGAACTACACTTTGATCTACTCAAAGATGCCAAGCGGCCTGTCGGCCTGTGAAGGGTGCGCCCTGTGGATATTTAGCCTTTCGTCCCCGGCCTTGGCATTATCTACTGCCAAGACCTTATTTGGGGTACGAAAGAGCTTAGGCACTAAGGCCAGTAAGGGGAAGTGGGAAAAAATAGGGGTCTTTCTAGTCCTTAGCTAGACTTGCGTAAGATAGCAAGTACTTTATTGTAAAATCTACACTAGAGTTTCTAACACGCACTATTCCGCCTAACATTCTTACCCGGACCTACTTAAAATAACAGCTCCCCAGCTTACGGGATGGCGGGCGACATTCATGCTATGAAAAGAAAAGAATAAGAAAACATATAACATATTTACAAATAAAACAAAGGAAAAACATATTTACAAACTAAGGCATTTTTTGTTTGTTTTTTTTTTAAATAATGAGGGCGAGATGATGGGGAGGGGGGCAAACTAGAATACACCCAAAAAGAAAGAAAAATAAAACAAATGAACAAAATGCCTATGGGGGCGGGTTAGTAAGGGGACCCTCCCTACCTAATCGCTGGTCTGTTGTGTGAAACGCCCACTGTCTTCCGGTCCTCTTCCCCCGGGGGGAAAGAGGTGAAAGCAAGCAGGTCGTTCCCTAGAAGGGAGTGGAGGACCTAGGGAATTGTATGAAAAATAAATTAAGGTTGGGGACAACAGGGATGGATGGCGTCTTCCAAGATAAAGTACGTGATGGGCAATAATAGGCCTGGGACAAAATAAAACAAGTGGACTTTTGGACATCTTTGGAAGCTCTCCTAGTGCCAATCTAACAAAAATAAAGAGCTATGGGAACAGGATCAACACGCATACTACCCTAGTCTAGGCCCTACAAAAAGCACAAGCTATCCACTCTTGGTGGTTACACTCCTACTTAGCCTAAAACCTATCCAACTTATAAAGTAAACCTTATATTACAATGTATTTTGGGGCTGGGTTCCGAGAAAAAGAAACCTCAGCACCCTAGGACCAATACCACGAGTGTGGAAACACGAACTGAAATCTAGCGCCTCGTCGGATGCACAAACTAGTGTTGTGCACCCATCTCCTATCAAAGTCCATGCGGTGCAATCTTTTCCAATCACATCTGATTTTCGTTTTAAGTTGATGCTTAAAACGAACAACCAGATCGTGATCAGAAACATATCGCTCCTCATGGACAATGTCCAGACGTGAAACCCACGTCACTAACCTAGCCACCGCTAGGATCGCTAGAAACACCAACCGTTTCTCCCTGTCAAACGGCGGGTCCACATTATCAACAACGTACGCTAAATCAAGTGGCACCGACCGCTCGGGGTCGATGCGAGCCGTCACCCCTTCGACATACTCCCAGAGACTCCGCACCCCGCTGCAAAGAAAGAACGCGTGTTCTCTCGTCTCCTCCTCATCTTCATCATTGCAGCGTGGGCACGGGGGATAATAATATTCACCATCCCGATCATCCCTGGCTAGTTTGCCGAAGAGTGGCAGCGCGTCCCGGACTAGCCTCAACGTAAGTGAAAATTCTGAGTTATTAATATGGCTACTGGCAGGCGCCCAACTTCACAGCGAGAGAACTTCCCCCCCTCGACAGATGTAGCCGCTCCACCAGCGGGTCTTTTGCAGTCCCCACCACTAATTCCTCATATAGCCTCCACCTAGGCCGTGCAAGGTCACTGGACCCCGGCAATGCCCTAAGGGCGGCTCGGCATTCGGTCAGGAAACACCTTTCCCCCGCCGGTCTTCTGCGACCTTCAGCGGCAGGGTCGAGCATGAGCCGTGGAAAAGCCTGTTCCACGACTGGTACCCAGGGCGTTTCCTCCATCAGTGTCCGACTCAGGAACGCCAATCTTTCTGCATGCTTGTGACTTTGCAGATCAGGCATCCCTAAGCCTCCCTCGCTAAGCTTCTGTGTACAGACCTGTCTACGGACGTACGGCTTTCCTCCCATCCCAAGACAATATGTAATCAGATTTTTTTTCTGCCTGTTTCGATTTACTCAAAACCGCACACACCTCGTCTTCTCATGTATCGTTCTCTTCTTGCTCTTTTTCTTCTTTTTTCTTCTCAGTCGTCAGAAGCGTCGTCTTTGTCTTGACTACGTTTTTCCTTCTCCCTTCTTGCTCACAGTGACCCGTTTTTATGTTAAGCTGAAATCTCGTGTGTGCGAGAGAACACGAGATTTTGCGTGATTACTTGGCAATATTAACCGGCCGCCGCCATCTTGCCATTTTTCTTTGGACGTGCCCGCTTTGCAGAGTGCACACCTCGAGCGTTTGTCAGGTAAGCCCGTCTGTTCGCAATTTATTACACACAATCTCCTCCGAATCCAAGTCCTTACTGACGACTCGACCTTAGTCTGTACTTCCGACCAATTCTTGTCAAGCTGGAGGTCCAGCCCGAACCACACTCCGAGGATCTTTACCGGGCCATCAGACAAGCCGAACGCACCTGGAAGCGAGTTTACCCCGGTCCAGGCGCCCAACCGTAGGCCAACGGACTTGCTACGATTGATCACGGCCCCTGTAACAACTTCATACTCAGCGATCGCCTCTATCACCGCTTTGATATCGATACGGCGTGCAACAAAGACGGTGACGTCATCGGCGTACGCGGACACCCTGGCAAATTTGCCGCCAGGCAGAGCTATGCCGCGTAGGACTGGTCTCGCCGCCTCGTCCCTTAATTTGCGAAGGAAGGGCTCCAACGCCAGGACATAAAGCAGAGGTGACAGCGGGCAACCCTGCTGCACCGACCGGGAGACCCCAAAGGACTCCGACAACCTACCATTTACTTGCACCACCACCGCGGGATCACGATACAGGGCGGAGAGCCGGCGGTTTCCACAACAGCCCTCAGGAACCCATGGTCCACCCTATCGAACGCCTTGGACTGATCTAAATTGATCAGCGCGGCTTCAGTGTCGTCTTCTAACCCCTCTAAGATCGTGCGAACCAAATGCAGATTGTTCTGAATCGATCGACCCTTCACAGCGTAGTTCTGATCTGGTTCGATCAAGTCGCCGATAACAACCTGCAGTCGGTTCGCAAGAACGCGGGACAAAATCTTGAAATCTGCGTTAAGCAGAGTGATGGGTCTATAGTCCTCTAGATTCCCCCCTCCATGTTGGTTCCCCTTGTTCAGAAGCGTGACCACTCCTTTGGTTACCTGCCTCGGGATCGAGTCCTGGGCAAACCAGCGGTTAAACACGCCTGTCAGAAGGGGCACAAACATGGGCGACAGCCTCAAGAACAGTTCGTAAGGTAAACCATCGAGCCCCGGAGATTTGTTGCGGCCAACCTGCTTCAACGCAGTAATGACCTCACGCTCCGTAACCATCCCCTCACAGCTAGCCGCTCGGGCCGCAGTAAGGCGGGGCGAGCCAGCTAAATAGCTGCCAAACTCCTGGCCGCGGAGTCTGGGTAGTTGGGTGAAGCGCTCCTCCAAATGTTGCCGAAACCCATTGCAGATCTCCCGCGCCGACACGAGAGAACGCCCTTCCAGGTTTTTCACCTCCCGAATGTACCCATCCGAGCTGCGTCTTAGGGCGGCCCTACGCTCAACAGCGTCAACGTTCACGGCTTCGTTGGAGACTCTTTCTAACCTAGCCCTAACTACTTGACCTTCATATCGCTCGCTAGCCAAGCGATTGAGGTCCCCCTTAACTAAAGCTAGTTCTAGGGAATCCCCCCCTGCCAGCGCCCGGGTCAATCTATCCTCTAGGTGCTTTTTGGTCCGAGCCCTAGTTAACGCGAGGCGTTGGCTGTATTGGACACAAAAGCGCCTAATGGTAACCTTAAGGTTAACCCACCATCTACTCCCGATAACCGCCCCCACAAACTCCCTCTGAATTAGTGTCGTCAGCTGCTCCCGGAAGTCGAACGACTCCAATAAGGAGGCGTTCATCTTCCAGTAGCCAGCCAACCTAGGCCTATTACCTTATTTCAAACGGGCCAACACGAGTTTGTGGTCCGAATGACCTAACCAGTGGAACGTGGGACAAGATAGGAAATCTATATCACCCCTTCTAATTAACATCCTGTCCAAGTATGAACTTGCACAGGCGGCCGAGCTAGATTGCCACGTCCACACTCCCTCCCGGGGTAATCCAGACGGAACCTATCGACCAGATCGCACGAGGCCATCAGGTCAGACAGGCTGCTTTCACACCCCCCGACCCTCTAACCCCCCCGACCTTATCTATGCTGGGGTCCAGGATTGCATTCCAGTCCCCCATTAAAACTACCCGCCCCGGACCCGAAGAGAGAAACACCTCCACCTCCCGAAAAAAGGAAACCCTCTCGCTGGGGAAATTAGGCGCATAAACTGCCACGATCCAAAATGCGCCGGTTTTAATGGCAACATCGACCACGACCAGCCTCCCATGAGCATCCGCGTGGACAAGTGTAACCGTCGCAGACAGAGTGCGACTTACTAGTACAGAAACCCCCTGGCTCCGGAGGCTGCCATATGCTGAGTACACATCAAAATCGTTCACCAGCACATCGCAGTCCCCGGCCCCAACAAAGTGGGTCTCCTGTATGGTGGCTACATCTACCTCAAGGGCCACGAGATCCCTCAGCACACGAGCAGCCTTGCTTCGAGATCTCATGCCCCTCGCATTCAAGCTAGCTAGATTTAAGCTCGATTCCATGTTTCCACTACCTAGTAGTATTCGCTTACTAGGGGTCTAAAGTCCTCGGGAGAAAGGACGCCGAAGGTCTGTCCGAGACTGCCCGTGAGCAGGTCGGGCGTAAGCCGCCCGTCTCTGGCCAGACCCCCCACGTCCAAGGGGAACGTCATTTTAATGGCCCTATAGAAGGAGGGGTGAACGTAAACTGGGACCCGTCCCTCACATTGTTTCGCTATTTGCCCAAGTGATGGGTGCTTCCCATCGACCAGCCTGAAGCCCGGGAAAGTGGTTCTTCCAGCCTCCAGCATTCTCCAAAGAGCCTTCGCTCTTCCTCCCCTATTTGGCCTAACAAATGTAATCAGGTTTGGGGCGTCGGCGAAATTTCTTGGATCGGTAACATCCTTCTTGTCGACTATCCTCAATTGTTCTAGTTGTTTGAGGTTTTTCCTCTGGGTCCCGTTGAGGTCCCCCACAACGAGCTCTGCCTCGCAAAGACGCTCCCCCGGCCAGAAAGGGAATTTTCTGGTCTTCTCCGTCCTGGGGGGCGCCTTGTCCTCTACGTTCTTCTTTTCCGCCGACGCCACTTCTTTTTTGTCCGGAGCTGCTTCTATCTGCTCCGGGGTGTTGAATAGGGGAGGGGTAGGCTGAGCAACTTCCTGGTGGGGTGATGCTGGAGGCTCAGCTTCATTGTCGTTTTCCATGGACTCAGGGGGAGTCTCATTGATTGTCTCTTGAGGAAGCTCCTGGGGGGTTTCTTGGGGAGACTCCTTCCTCTCTCTTTTCTCCTTTCTTTTATTTTTCGCCTCTGCCTCCTCCCCCTCTGATTCGGAGGAGCTTGTTTGGAGCTTCCTCTTTGCTGTCGCCGCTGCTGCCCTTGATGTTATTGGCCCCACCTCCGTCTTCTTTCCTTTCTTTGCGGCGACTTTGTTCCATCCTTCCTCCCCCTTCGTCTTTTCTGGCATCTGTCCACCTTCCGCCAGCTTTTCCTTCTCCTCTGGACTTCTTGCTGTTACTTCCTTCCGCAGGGGGCAGAAACGGGCCATATGCCCAGGCTTCAGGCACTGCCAGCACAGCGGCCTCCTACCTTCTACTATTATTGCCATGTTCCAACCCTCACAAGTCAATAGGGCGGGGATCAGGTGGAAGCTCTTCCTGTCCACTCTCATATATATCTTAAATGTCCCCGTTAAGATGTTCCTGGGGCCCTTCACCTGGTGTACTCCTTCTACTTCTCCGTACTGGGAAAGGGTAGCTCCCAGCTGATCCTCCCCGATAAAACAGGGGACCCCCATTACAGTCACCAATGTCTGCCTTTTCGAAAGATACTCTGGCCTAAGTCTAATGTTTTTACACGTGAGGTCTCCCTTTGCCCAACTCATCGCCACCTCCCTTGACGGCAAAAGGAGATCCCACGTGGAATTGTATCTCTTGACCAGATACTGGGCCGGGATCTTCAATTCGCCCAGTATCTCCAACATCTTTTCCAGGGGAACCCCAGTGAGCCCCTTCCAGTGGCGTCAAAGGTTATGAAGGACGGTGTTCTTTCTTTGATTTCATCCAGTCTTCCAGGTAGGGGCTTGATCGTATTGCCCTCTGCATACTCCCGGTACTTATTCTCGAAGAGATTCTTGTAGTACTCGGGAGTCTTGGTGTTGATGGTACCACTGTCATTCTTCCCCCAGGCTCCAGACTTCTCGGGTTCCCCTGGCGTGCTGGTCCCGGCTGTCTGCTGCAGATTCTGCCTCTGTGCTGGGGTTATTGGGTAGTCGTCACTTGTGAGGGCTGACCAGTCCGTTGTGCTGGCTGGCGTTGTCACTGGTGTCCTTTGCGTTATTGTGTTTTTAGGTCCCCCCATCCTCGAGGAGCACCCATCAACCACAATGACGTCCAACGATTTTACCCTTCTGAGGTCTCCGGTTTCCACTTTCTGGGGCTGCTGGCTTCCGACTGCGATGGCCGAATGGCTGCTCCGTCGTCCAGGACCCACCATTTCTTTACAGGTCTCTTCCTCCTGCCGGTTACAACTGCTCCACCAGGTGTGCCCTGGACGAATTTTCTCCATGCAGCCAGCTCCTCCTCCCTCGTGGTGGCGACCATGGTGTGGGATGATACCTCCGGCCTGTCCAGGTCCACCACGGCTGCAGCCCCCGTAATCGAACTCGACCCCACGACGTCTCTAGGGGTGGAAAACCCTGGTACCGCACTCGAACTGGGGGTGGCGACCCCCGGAACCGTCCACTGCATTGGAGCACCACCGGGTGTGGTGCCCCCCGTCATCGGCACAGGGATATCCCCGAAGGTGATATCCGCAGGTATCGGCACTGGGGTGTCACCGGGTGTGACACCCCCCCCTTCTCGGCACTGGGGTGTCACCGGGTGTGACACCCCCCTTCTCGGCACAACACCAGGGCGTCCCCCATGGTGCTAGAGGCAGAGGCCTGCCTCCTGGTTTGCTGGCCCAGTGCCCTTCCCCGACCCGCCGATTTGGAAGCTAGAGGGCCTTCGCCACAAAAGGGCACGTCGGTTACCTCTAGTCCTGCCGGCTGCTTAAGTCGGTTCCAGACACTGGACAATCTGCAAGGAATGGAAAGACAAACAGTTAGTGGGAAAACAAAGAACAATGCCTAAAGGACCAAAACGCCCAAAGAAGGGGTCGGTCCTTATTGGCCAAAAACAAAGAACGAAGACCCAAAAGGTAATCGCCAGGCGAGTCCAGCTGGTCCTTGTAAGAAGTCAAAGTAAGCACAGAACTACACTTTGATCTCCTCAAAAATGCCTGCGGCCTGTGAGGAGGGTGCGCCCTGTGGTTAGAGTCGAGTTTCGCTTTTTGTTTATACCGAAAACCGAATGTAACGCGTGCTGATGCGGGAAATGTGGAATAATTAACGTTTGAAAGTCAATAAAATTAAATAGACAGGCGAGCTCCGTGGTTAACTGCGAGATATTACAATTTATAGATGATATAAAAAGTTTTAAGAAGTTGTGAAGCGAGCGAGCACTTCTCTGAAAGAAGCCTTTTGTGGACATCGAGGAAAAGCGTACATACATACATACATTTTCGCTTTTATATTTATAGATTACCGTAAAAACCAATAAATATTTAGTTGTAAGCTTTATTAATTTATTTTTGAATTACCGTAAAACCCATGTAATATGTTCATATATATTCGCAAGCGTAAAAATAAACCTGGGGAGCGGGCTGTAGACATATAGATTTTAAGTTTAAAATCAATAGATATTTTAGTTTGTTCATTTCGTCGTTATTACCAGAAATGGAAAATGTTACCCCCCCCCCAAAAAAAAACAGACAAACCCCTAAATTAATGGTAAACCATCTGCAAAATGTCTCCATTAAGTATTTCAAGAATAGTACATAGTTAAGAATATACTAATGAATTGTATTACCTTATCGACGGGGCCACTGATTCATAGCCTGCAACCTTATGCAGAGCTATACAACAAAGGGGGCCACCTGTTGATCGCCAGTGGCGACCCATGCTGCTGTTAGATGGAATCCTGGTGGCGGAGTCATTATTTTATTTTGCCCGTTTAGATAAAATATTATAAACATGACACAGACACCTGCGTAAAGAAACAACAAACTTGATCAATTGTCAGAAAAAAAGTAAAATGTTTGATGTTTGAATGGTTATTTTCGGCAAAAATGTAACACAGGAGAAATCAAAGAAAGGCCAATCCAGTGAAACGACAATGTCCGAATAAAATACCCTTGGGGTGTGACTACGGGTACAATATCACCCTAAAAGGGACGTTTCAGGTAGTCCCTATTTGCAATGCCTTCCCACGGGACAGTTAAACACCAGGGTCGTTTTTTAACGTGGAGAAAAGAAACAAATAAAAATTTTCTAAGTCGTGAAGGATTTCTCCTCCACTGACAGAGAACAAGAAATTTGAAGGGCAGCATCTGAAGAACAGATGGTATTTATTTGCTCCCCCACCGAGCAAATTAGGCACAAGGCCGATTTTTAATGTGAGGACTGAAGGAGAAATGGGGAACAACTCCCCGGGGAGTAGGGGAGCTGGATAGTGACAATTGGTATGAAGGGTTACCCCTACATTGACCAAGGTCTTATATGTGGGGTCGCCCCCACATATGGTCTTTGCTTGCAGTATCTGCCGGAACAGATGGTATTTATTTGCTCCCCCACCGAGCAAATTAGGCACAAGGCCGATTTTTCATGTGAGGAGTGAAGGGAGGGGGAAGGGAAAAAGGGGACCAGCTTCCGAGAGGTGGGAAATGGGAGCTGGTTAATGGTCAGGCATGTGGGGTTGCCCCCACATCTGGTCTTTGCTAGTCATAGCTAGTCATAGCTTGCAGCATCTGCCGGAACAGATACTACACTTTGATCTTGTCCTGAAGACCACTTGCATTTCAGGTAGTCACAAATAATTATATGACAACAAAAAAGAATATCGTTCTTATTAACGATTTGGCCATATCCCTTCTAATGTTCAATCATCCATAACCGCCTGAAAAAATATCTCTATCTCTACTATTATATAAAAGGAACTTTGTGTGTGTGTGAATTCGTTCCCTATGTACTCGAAAACGGCTGGGTTGATTCTATGAAATTTCACATGAAGGTTCTTTGTGTTTGGCGGTGTTCTTAGACAGAGTGTGTATCGTAATGTCTTTAATAAGTATAGATAATCGAAATAATCCGATGAAAGAAGTAACAGGCTATTTTGACTAAAGTTAACACCCTTACACAGCCTAACATTACTAGTGCATTTGAGAAGTTTTATTACCACACAAGTCGAAAGGCAAACATATAAAATCAAAAGTAGTTTTTTCAACACTAGGTCCAAGGGTACGTTCGAAATGAATGTTTCTGTTTAGAGTGTAATTGAAGCATGATACTTGATATTTTTTTAAATTTTAAACTTAAATTCAAGCCATTATCACTACAGAAGCAGTAAGGCCATGAATATAAAATCAACAGCAGGCTCTTTGATATGATAGGGGCGCGTTCGAAATGTTTCTGTTTAGAACACAATTGAAGCATGATACTTTACTTTTGCATTTTAAATTTTAATTCAAGCCATTATATATAAAAAATAATTTTATGAAATTAACATAGTCTCTACAGGGCAATGTAGACTACAATGTATTGTGAACTAAGTCAGTGCGAGGAGGTATGTAACCCTTCTTCCCTGTACACCGGGTCCCCAACTAAAGCAGGCAATCAATCGATTTGATTGAAAAAAAAAATGGGCAATTTCGCCGATTTCGATGACGCTCAAAATATGTGAACGTGAAACATTTCATCCTTCAATCCCGGGCAACGTCGGATCTTCCTGCTAGTATTGTAAAATTGTTGACTTTCACTGTGTCGTTGAAAGGCAACGATATCTAATTCCGTGAAGATGGAACTAGAATACATGTTCATGACCCTAACATAGATTGTCTGTTTGCACTCAAGTTAAATATTGCTTACCGTGGGACGAAGGACAAGTTTATAAAACTTGAGATTTTTGGAAAATATCGGTCCCATATTCATGTGAGCCACTGAAAGATTTTCGGCGGCCACGTACGGCCCGCGTGTCATGTGTTTGAAACCCTTATGATCTTTCGAGTAAGAATCTTACCCGTTGGTTAAAGACTGTGCCCCCGCCTCCAAGGAGTGGTCGACGCTCGTGAGAAATCTCATAAAGTTCTAATCTATTATTAGGTAAGCAAAAGTCGGTCCTTAGAGACTATGTACTTTTTTTTTTTTTTTTTTTTTTTTTGGTAGTTCATGTTTCTTAATTGGCGACTCTTATGAGCATTATTATCTTAGAGGTGACTTTATCGTATCAGACTTTCTAAAGACTCTAATTACACTGAATAGCGTGGGGCGTTCCGTCATGATATCTACCGAGCGAAAAACCCCGTATCTTCACTTGCTTCATACGACATGAACGAAACGCAACTATTGATCTAAAACCTACTGAAACATTTTACAGCAAATTAATTGCTGCGTGTGTATGTTCGTGTACGTCTGTATATTCGTACTTGTACGGTGTATGTGGTTGTATTCGGATTTAACACAATTGGCAATTTTATATTACCGTATATTTTGTGTTCTTTCATATGTGTTTCATTTTACGCACACATACACACTATATATATATATATATATATATATATATATATATATATATATATATATATAAATAAGGGAGTAGTCACCAACAATGCGTATTTTTAACATTATTTTATTATTCCGTGTCTTGGTTTTTCATTGAGAATTATGTTTGGATCATTGTAATAATGTTTTTAAGTCATTGAAATCGTTTACGCGCGTTTCAGACGGTCTGTGATGCGTCCTCGTCAGAAATTATTTTCAAATTTGAAATTTGAAAATAATTTCTGACGAGGATGCATCACAGACCGTCTGAAACGCGCGGAATAATAAAATAATGTTAAAAAATACACATTGTTGGTAACTACTCCCTTATTTAAATATACATCTTTCTTTCGTTGGAATTTCTTAACCCATTTATATATATATATATATATATATATATATATATAACCTAAACAGCCAAATTAAAATTGTTCAGAAAATATGTATCTATTGAGAATTTATAATTTTTAAACATACAATTTTTTTTATATATAAATCGCCTTTAAATGACTGAAAATGGTTTGATACGCCGTAAAACAAATAACTATGTGACTGAAGTAAAAAAAAAATGACAGTAGATTTCGAATATTCCATTCAAGTTCCCTTTTACCACTCAAACATTGAGTTAATAAAGAAGTTGGCAGCATTATTTCCCTCTGTCCAATTGACCATTTAAATATGTTATAGTATGGTACATTTAAATATGTTATAGTATGGCACTATCGCTTCCCCGGGGAGAGTTACTTGGTTGAGGAACGTTTTGGGAACGCAACCAGCTCCCCGGGGAATAAACGATATCCAACGATAGACGCATGTAGGAAACATCAACAAAACAGGTCGATATGTCGTCGGTTATTACTGTCTGGCATTGGTCGTTTCTTCATTGCGTCGTTGCAGGCATCTTCCCTTTGTCGGCATTAATGGCATGCTGAAATCGAACGCTTGTACAAAAATAGCGAAAAAATGCATTCTTATAAAAATATAATTATTTAAGATTTAACAATGAGGAGCATATTTTTATAAAACTAGTTGAAACCTGACGCATGCTTATGTCGCGTCTGCCGACCCCAGAATGCAAGCGTCAACTGTTTAAAACAATGAAATTATATTTAATTCTCTCTATCTTCATTGAAAGAGAAAGAAGGGGAGTGTGAGAGAGAGAGAGAGAGAGAGAGATGCGTTTTACGTAATGTTTTGTTTTCGAATGCCTCGTTGACGAGTTCTCCCGGTTTGACCTTTCAAATTCTAAGGTCTTATATCGTTTTGCCTTGGTTCAATATTATAAACAAACTGTCATTCTTGGCTTGAGTCATAGCAGAACATTTTCAAAATCGCAAACACCTGTTTAACACATTTGTACAGCACAAATGCAGATCAAGTTAGGCACAAGGTTTATTAATCTAGAAGCCCACCCCGCTCCCTCAAAAGAGGGTACGTCATTTTGCCACAATAGTATACCTTTCTTGTTGTCACTTAGTTTTACTGGATTCCAGAACAAGAATTCATCTGATCTGGTAGAGTATCTAGCTTCATGATGTTACTTGAGATAACATCACTCGGAGAAGCTGCACCATTCCTCGTAAAAACCAATGTGGGTTAGCCATACTGATATCTTATTTGGGCCACGAATACGATGTGATTTTGAATATTTGGTCAGGGTTTACTTTAAAAGTATCCTCATGCCAGGTTGTCCTGACAAACCCCTGCACAGAGAGACCGTAGATATTCGAGGAGAGTGTCTAGTAGGCATTCAAGTCGTGTGTGTGTGTGTGCGCGCGCGCGCGCGAGAGAGAGAGAGAGAGAGAGAGAGAGAGAGAGTGTATGTACTGAAAGCGGCGTGGAGTGATGGTTACAGGCGCGGACTGTGGGTTCGGTGAGCCGGGTTCAGATTTCTACATCATTTTCACCAAAATGAAAATATAAATCTATACTATTGATGGCAATGTTTAAAGGTCGCGGCCAGAGAAGAACGCGAGAAAACTTCTGTATAGGCATGAAAAATGGCCTTATGTTCTTGTGTTATATACCGTGCACCAATGCATGTTTTGCACATGTATTTATAATGCACGCATGATTCTTTTTCGAGCATATGTTTTGTTCTTATCTGTGAGCAATCAAGTAGCAACAGCCTAACAGTTAAACATTCAACATTAAACACATATAATAAACAGAACATGACACGGTTCGTTTTACACATGCTAGTCTTTAAACAGACTATTAAATCTAGTCCAAATACACAATCATTGGTAGAAATAAAAACTTCAGGAGTGCGTAACGCACAGATAAATGGACATACAATTAGTCCGTTTCCTTTTGTTGCCGTTCCTTGCCGTGGTTCACATCCGACTTATGGACGCTAGAACATATATCTTCCCGAAATCGGATAGCATGCGAATGGAATATAAGACGCTTTCTTGTAGTTTAAATCGGGTTTATTTCTGGATTGTTGCATTGAGTCGCGTTGCCGTATCATCTGTTTTTGAGGCTACCGTTTTGTTTTTATAAATTTCTGACTTCAGTTTCCAGACCGACTCTCTGATTATCTTGTAATTTATATCTATCGTATTCACTTACTTGACTCTGCCTTTTCAAATTTCACCCAAAACCACACGTGGATTTCAATTGTCGTTTGATTTTGTTTCCACGATCCGTTCCTAGCTCGCAGATGTCTACATCGTTAAACTTTTGACGAAATCTTTAAGGACCCCTTCCTGTCAACACCAGCTATCTGTCTTTACCGACCCGTTAATTAAAACTTTCTTTTAGAAATATATGTATTATATTATGGCTAAATCTCGACCAATTAACTTGATGATTGAAAAAAGAAAATTCGTTACGTTGACGACACCTTTTGCTTATTCGACAACGAGACGAAAGTGGATGTCTTTTTTCTTTCTTTCTTTTTTCTTTCTTTCTTTTTTCTTTCTTTCTTTTTTCTTTCTTTCTTTCTTTTTTTTTTTAGTCTCTTAATAACGTTCATCCAACCCTTAGGTAGATTAGGAAATCAATTCTACTTTTTCGTTCTTAGATGTTTTTGTTTCAAAGACTTCATATTTCTTACATTCGTCTATCGTAAACCAACATTTACCGGCCTCTATACACGTTGGGACTCCTTTTTTCCCACAAATCAAAGATTTAATTTAATCAAGACCTTAACGCATAGGGCTTTGAGGATTTGTTCCGAAGCAAATCTGGACGACGATTTTAAATTCATTACGAAGACCCTTTGCAAAAATGGCAACCTCTTAGAAATTGTTGAATCTACTATTAATAATAAAGTTTTCAATGTTTACAAATCTAAAGAAACTGTAGCCAATAGATGTCCTGTTTACCTTCGTCTACCTTGGCTAAGTAATAGCAGTGACCGATTTGCTAAGCGAATCTTTTTGCCTGTACAACGGTGTTATTTTGCATCGAACCCACTTGTTTTTTTTTTTTTGTTTTTTTTGTTTTTACAACTAGACCTATGTTGTCGTCCATTCGCAAAGATATTCTCACCCGACCATAATAATTCTATTATTTATTCAAATGTAGCTGCAATGCGCACTATGTTGGGCGAACATCGCAAAGATTAGATTTTTTGCTTAAAACAACGCGTACTATCAAAGATTCGTTATGAAAAATTGTCACCTTCAGATGTCCTGAGTGATATGTATGGTTCTGCGATTTGCGAGCACCTCATAAATAACCATGCGTGTACCATGAATTTCAGTGCCGACATGTTTACGATCCTGAACGGGTTGCACTCGCCCTTTCATCTAAAAATTCTAGAAACCATTTTTATTAAGTTCTTGATCTCTTTGCAAGCAAAAAGAAAATCTCTTAAGACTTAATTTTATCTCTATGTAATTTTTCCCCGTTTATTTTTTTATATTAATTTTTTTTATCTCTTCCCCCGCCATATTCATAACAACTTTTTAAATCGCAATTTTCCTCGATTTAGCTCTGTTGAGCGAGGAACGAAACCCGTTTAAACCCCTTTTTCATTTTTTTTTAATTTTTTAATCATGTTAATTGGTCTATATTTGGCCATAATTAAATTTTGTACTCCAAAATAAATTTTCAAATATTCAAAGACCAGGTACGCACCTGATTTAATCAACAGATTAAATACATTAATAAAAATTAAAAGTAAAATCAGGACTACAAGGCTAATTAGACCTTCTTAAATACATGTTTGATTATTTTATTCATTGTGAATGCGCCCCTGTCTTATCAAAGAACCTACTGTTGATTTTTCACGCCGAGCCTTTTTACTTGCGCAGTCATAAAACTTCTCGAATGCATAACTTTGGTCAAAATCGAACTGCTTTTTTCTTTAGTCGGATTTTTCGATTGTCGATTTTCGATATTTATTGGTGTTCTGTGGAAAAAAAAAACTATTTAGAGGGTAAAGTAGATTACCCGGTGATAGCGTAAGCTCCGAGGGGTTGCAAAGGATGCCCTATGCGACCCCCCCCCTACTGGGTCGAGTAACAAGTATTGTAGTACGGCGAGCAGCGAGTAACTAAGTTGTGCCAACCGTTCACCAGTAAGTCATTAACAGAAGGTATTTATTTCCAGAAAATTTACAAGTAAAAAATCAGAAAAATTTGGCACAAGGCCGAAGATGGGGGAGGGGAAAGGACGGTCTTCTCTGACTAGTTCTAACTAATCTAACCTAACTAGTTCCTACTTTCACTCTACTTACACCATAATACCACATTCATACTATACATCCATCAGCGTATACATCCTTCATCAATCACCATAAGAACATCATACCATGATAACCTAATTAAAACCCATAAGAAAGGGGGATTTGGGAAGATAAAAATTTTATATACAAAATACAAATGAAATATTTACAATGTTAGTAACAAAAGACCCCCCTGTTGTTAAACTATGGCAGATACACCGATTCGCCAGTCGAAAGGGTGATGCGGGTCCGAACGCTTTATTTAAAACACCTCTTACGAAAACTTCGAAAGGGAACCCGCATCTCTGGCGAATCAAGTGACCTGTCACCTAATTGGGGAGGGGAGTGGGGTTAAAAAAAAAAAAAAAAAAAAGGGGAGGCAAACTTAAAAGGGACCTAATGATCGCTATCACACACTAGCTAGGTTATGAACAAAGAAGCCTAAATAATGGTCCTACTCTTGCCTATATCGTGACCTACTCTGGACTAAAAACGAGTCAGGGCTGACGTTCGTTCCTGTCACCCAAAATTCTTTTTCCTAAGGAACATCCAAGAACCAGTCAAGACTTGCTTCTCTCACCCGACACACACGCGCAACTGACACCCACTTTTCAACAAAGTCTGACGGAGAGAGTCTAACTCTCTCGGCCTTGATACGATCCTTCAAATAATGACGGAAGAGTCGTATAAGGTCGAGGGGAGCAAAGTCCTCAGATCCATAGACCACTTTCATACGTGTGTTCCAGATAACACCTCTCATCACAGCTAGCAAGGTCAAACACAAATCTTTTCTGAGCCTATCCGTTGTCGGAGCCCAATTGCTACAGACATTAATAGGAACCAAAGTTAATGAGGATGTGTTTAGTATGCGAACCATGAGACCTGTAACAAACTCAATCAGCGGCGTCACGATGCGACAATAAACGAAGGCGTGACATAAAGTCTCGTCCTCATCGCCGCACCGTTTACAAATAGGCGAGTCCACCAAGCCAGCTGAGTGGAGTCTCTTACCGACCCAGAGAGCATCCCGAATTACCAGCCAGGTCAGGGAAGCCTCGTCGTTAGTGAGGCGTCCTGACCCAGGCGCCCAAGGCCAGATTGAGCGGAGCTGCTCCTTCGTCAAAGGGAGCCTCCCACCGATGACATCCGTTACGGATCCCCTCACTAAAACCCGATATAATGCCTTTCGGGACAACAGCAGAGTGTTAGAGAGGCTTTCCTTCACTCTTAAGAGGGACTTCAGTGCGCGCCGGCACTCGCGATAGAAGGGACATTCACCTCGGGGCAACCTGTGTGCCTCCCCCTCGGAGTAGTGCACCCCTCTCAAAGCCGGGAAGGCTTTCTTAGTGTCCTCCATCCAGAGGCCACTGTTTTCCCTATCTTGTGTGCACATTCGATCTAGGTAGTAGAGCCGTAGCGTGTATAGCCGAATCTCCACGTTTGGCATACCTAGACCGCCTTCAGAAGGATGTAGGTAGCAGACATCGCGACAGACCTTAGGGGCCCTTCCAAGCCATAAGAAGTTGAAAAGAGCCCTCTGCAAATATAGCAGTGTATCTGACGGGATTGGAAGCACTGATAGACGATAAATAGCGATTGGATAGATGTGGGTATTACACACCTCTGCTCGCCCCTTTAATGAAAGGTTTCTACTGATCCACCGTGAAGCTGCAGACCGTACCGCTTTCAGAACCTCCGACCAATTTTTCTCCAGCTGGAGGTCAGGACCAAACCAGACGCCGAGTATCTTGCAAGACCCATCGCTCCAACTAAAGGGCCCCTGAAGGGGCATACCCCTCCAGGCACCAATGCGCAAACCCGAAGACTTGTCGCAGTTAATTTTGGCCCCTGTTACCGTTTCATACAATCTGATTTCTACACCGACGACACTAATCTCAGCACTGCTCGTTACAAGCACAGTTACGTCGTCGGCATAGGCGGAGTACTTCGCCTGGGCATTCACACCTGGCAAAGTGATTCCGCGTAGGACCGGATTCACCCTTAGCCTGCGCAAAAATGGCTCGATCGCAAGCACATATAGCATGGGTGATAACGGGCACCCTTGACGAATGGAACGTGACAAACTGAAGGGTCTCGACCTCTTCCCATTTACTTCTACCATCACCGCGGGGTTAGCATAGAGAAGATTAACCCAAGAGCAAAATTGCGGGCCAAAACCGGCCGCCGATAAAACAGCCCCCAAGTACCGATGGTCAACCCTATCAAAGGCTTTGGACTGATCTAAATTGATCAGCGCGGCCTCAGTGTCGACTTTTTCTATCATCAGGCGTATCGAGTGCAAGTTATCCTGGATTGTCCTGCCCTTCACGGCACACGTTTGCTCGGGGCTAATAAGACGAGCCAGGACAAGCTGCAGACGATTTGCGAGAATCTTGGCCAAAATCTTTAACTCAGCGTTAAGCATCGTTAAGGGCCTGAAATTACCTAACCCATCCCCACCATCTTTGCTTTTACGAACAAGCTTTATCACACCCATGGTAAAGTACTTGGGAATTGAGCCGTTCCTAAACCATGAGTTAAACAAAACTGTCAGTAAGGGGACAAAGATGTGCGACAACCTCAAATACACTTCGTAGGGAAGACCATCGATCCCCGGTGACTTATTAAGGCCGGCCCGCCTTAAGGCTTCAATGACTTCATCCTCCGTTATGCCACCTTCGCACCTAGCCGCTTCGGTCGTCGAAAAACGAGAAAAGTCAGCCAAATAGGTGTCGAACTGTTCTAATGACAGACCGGGTTCCATGGAAAAAAGCTCCTGGAAATGAGATCTAAACGCCTCCAGCACACCCTGGTTTGTGGTCACGGTACGCCCGTCCGGCAATGTGACACGAGCGATGTGCCTATCAGCCGCTTGCCTAAGCTCCTCTGCACGCAGTTCAGCGGCCATGTTTGTTGCTTCCTGGGGCATTCTTTTTAACCTAGCCCTAATCGCTAAGGCTTGGTGCTCCTTTTCAGCAAGGGAGGCAAGCCGAGCCCTAATTATATTAACGCTAGCACTATCCCCCTCCTCCACCGCCCGATCTAGTCTAGACTCTAGTGTCACTTTAGCTGCCCTAGAATCTAGTTTGAGTCTTTTGCTAAAGTCAGCAGCAAAGGACCTAATGGCTTCCTTAACTTTTACCCACCACTTATTCCCAATAATTGCCCCCGTCAATTCCCGCTGTAGGGTTAGTAATAGCCCGTCACGGAAGCCCTTCACATCGAACAACGACGTGTTGAGCTTCCAGTAACCGGCTAATCTAGGCTTAGGTCTATCTAAGTTTACCCGTACACGAACAAGTCTGTGATCCGAGTAAACTATATTGTGGAAACTTGGACAATCCAATACTCCTACGTCGACTCGCCTAACTAAGAACCGGTCGATATAGCTCGAGAGCTGTATCGAATCGGAGCCGCCTCTACCTGTCCAAGTCCACACTAAGTCACGGGGCTTTTCATTTCGGAATTTGTCGATAAGATCAAACTTATCCACAAATTCATGAAATACAACAGCATCCCGATCTCTGTTAGTTCCCCTAGATGTTAACCCAAGTCGATCTAACTCGGGATCCAGGACGGCGTTCCAGTCTCCCGCTAAGATAACCGTTCTGGAAACATCTATGAACTGCTCGATCCGCCGAAAAAAAACAGCCAGCTCAGAATGGCTATTGGGCGCATAAACCCCAATAAGACGTAATGCCCTACCCTTTATGGTAACATCCAAAACACATAGTCTTCCCTCCGGATCCAAGTAACACGGGTCACACGACGCATCTAGAGACCTTTTAACTAGCCAGGAAACCCCTCTCGAGCGAGAATTATAGTGCGCTGAGTAAGCCTCAAAGGTCTTAGACAGTGCACCCAAATGGTCACCAGGAATAAGGTGGGTTTCCTGCACACAACAGATATCCACTTCGAGGTGCTGCAGGTCCAAACTCAAGCGCCATTTGTGCGAGTCGGCCCTTAGCCCTCGGACATTTAAACTAGCAAGCTTGAGATCCATGGTGGTGCCTTAGGGTTGAGTACCAGAAACGAACATCGCGGTCGTGAGCGTGCCGACAGCTCTCGTGAGGGAATAGGTACCCATCGCAGTATCGATGAGTCCGTCACGAGAGATACCGCCGACATGCAGGGGATAGGTTAGTTTTACTATCCTATACAAGGAGGGGTGCATTTTAACCGGGACCCTCCCAACACAACATTTTTTTAGGCTTTTTATATCAGAGTCTTTAAAGATAGCTAGGGGAGGGGAAAGATTAAAGGTCTTGTTTGCCTCATCCAGCATTTGCCATAGGTCCTTAGCTTCTTCTCTTTTTCTTATTACGGTTAAAACCCGTCTTGCATTGGGGAAGTTGGTGGGGGTGTCTATTAGCTTCCCCCCTACCTCCCTGAAATCGGCTAACTTGCCTAGGTCTGGGCCTTTTAGGTTTTTGCTGTTATTAATAGCAGCTGTATTAAGGATACAGATATCCTTTCCAGGGAGGTAGAGGTTTTTTTTCTTTTGTTCAATAGCGGGGGTAGTATCCATGTTAGTAGGGTCAGTAGGGTTTTTTTCAGGAGAGGCAGGAGGAGTGTTGTGAGGGGACTTAGAGATGGCTGTAACAGGAGTGGAGGATTTGTGTTTCTTAAGGGGACTTAGTGGTGTTAGTTTGGATATTTTGGGAGAAATGGGAGTTGTGACTGGAGGAGGCATTTTGAAAGGAGAAGGAGTTTTGGATGTAGTGGGGGACTGACTTATTAATTTTATGTTTTTTGGTGGAGGTGATTTGCGCGGGGATTGGGGTGTTTTCTTTTTTTGAGAGTCCAGTTTCTTTTTTAGGTTAACAATTTCGAGGTATTTATCCTTTCCCGGATCATTTTTGAGCATGGCTTGCTCTCTCTGTTGCTCGAGGCTCAGGCGTCCAGGGGTTTTCTTCCCGGGGGCGATCTGCCAGGGTTCTCCTCTGAGTGGTTCATCCGGGGTTGTATCGTGGCTGGTAAGTTTAGGAAAGCTTGTGGTGGTTGTGCTTCCCAGGTGTTGTCCGGTGAGTCTTTTGGGGTTTGGTGTGGGTTTCTTTAAGGGGCATTCCGATGTCAGATGCCCAATTTCACTACAATTCCAACAAGTTGGTCTCCTGCCAGCTACTATAATGGGTAATTTTTCTTCTCCTACTTCTAGGAAATAAGGAATGTTTGTGAAGTTTTCTTTATCGAGGAGGATGTCAAAGGACCATATTCCATGGAACTCGTCAACTTGGACGGATACCATTTCTCCAAATTTCAAAAAGAAGGCACCGAGATGTTCTCCTTCGATGTGGTGTGGGACATGAAAAACTGAAACCGTAGTTTGTCGTTTCCCCATATATTCGGTCCTCAGAATGTATTGCGCTGTAATAATTTCTTTCTGTGATATTGTAATGCATTCTTCAGGAGAGTTCAGAAGAATGCTCCAGGTATTATAACCCTTACATTTAATGATGCGTAAGGGTCTAACTCCTGCTGTGGCCAAGAGGTTGATGACGATGTCTGCTGTTGCTCTGATAACCTTTTTAGTCTTCCTGTCCACAACAAATAGTGTTAGGCACTTTTTTCTAATCTCCTCTAATTTTGGCAGGTTGACAATTAAGCCGGTATCGTTGACGAGTTCCAGGCATTGTTTTGCCTTTTCCACGAAGTCCTTAACGTCAATGTCAATTTTGGGGGGTTTAGACCAACTGTTAGGCAAAGAAGGTGTGGCACTTTCCTGCTCCATGGTGTCAACAATAATGGGCGTCTGGCTCGCAGCAGCGGCCATAGCCGAACCGTTAAAAAACGGTTAAAAAATGTTCAAACAAAACTGTTATAAAAACAGTAAAAAGTAGAGAGAAAAAAAACAAAAAAAAAAACGTCGAGTGGAAGACAAAAGAAAATCCGACTCGGTGAAGAAGAAGGAAAGGAAAAAGACAGAGAGGAGATAATAGACTTACAAAATAATCGCAGCAGCGTAGACTGAATAATCGTAGCGTAGACTGAAATAATCGTAGCGTTGAGAGGGAGAGTCATTAACAGAACTGGTACTAGTCAGAGACACAATTCTTTTATAACAGAAGAATTGTGCCTCTCCCTACTCCTCCAAGTCTATAAGAGACTCGTCCTCTCAACCACTCAGATTAGAATTCCGCCCTCGAGGTCGGCGCCACCAAGTAAACAATCTTCTTTTTTTATTTTTATTTTTATTTTTATTTTCTCACACACTCCCGACAAAAACGAGAAAAAAAAACAAAAGGTAGAAGAGAGAAAAGAAAAAGAAAAAAAGTTACATAAAAATGACAGATCACCAAAATACTTAATCAAAAAACAGCTGTTAGTACAATATAGCAGTAGTCGATCAGTCCAGATATCAATCAAGCAGGCAGCAGGCTAGGTCTACCCCGTCGTTTTTTAAGGGGCGCGCATTCTGGGCAATACCACTTTTGCCTGTTGGGAGGTTCTGAGTCGATACCGACACATCGGAAATGGTACCAATCGTCGCACGAGTCACACCCGATCATATTCTGATTCTGCTGCGGAGAGCTGCACAGGGGACACAACCAGACCTGCTCTTCAACACTAGGGGGTGAATCCAACGTCTCCCCTCCCTCCGCAACAGGAGGTCCTTCAGGAGTCCTAGAAAGCTCTAAGGGGTACAGATGTTTCAGGGAATGTACTTCCTCCAAGCCCTCCCCTTTTTGAACACGTGCTGCTCTAACGACACCATCATGGCCTGGAATCAGTTCAGTAATAGTTCCTAAGACCCAAAACGGTCTGGGTTTCAAAGGACTCTTAATCAGCACAACATCATCCTTCTGGAGGCGGGTTCTTGTACTGAGTCGGGATCGACCAGGAATCTTCCTTCCTAGCTCTAGCAGGTACTCCTCATACCATAGTTTGTGGAAATCTGTCAGACATTGGTCCCTAAGTTCCAAGGTTTGAATTAGCCTCTCCCTGCTGGGAGGCAACAAGGTTGTTCTATCCTCTCTATCCAGTCGTATCAATAGCCCGGGGCTCTGATTGAGCTTAAGGAACATATTAGGGGTAATTGGAGTAGCATTTTTGTCGGCTGACACCTGGTAAGTAAGAGGCCGGTTATTAACAGACCTCTGAATATCCAATAACACTGTCAGAAGGGTAAAGTAATCCAATCTACCCCTGCCAAGAATCTTAAATAGGCAGTTCTTCATGGTCTTCATACATCGCTCCCATGTTCCTCCATACCAAGGAGAGAACAAGGGAATGGTTTTAAGTTTTAACTTACAAGGACCGTATTTTCTTTGATAGTCCGTAAAAAGAGAGAGACGGTCGAAAATCTTTCCACTTCAAATAAATGTTTTCGCGTTGTCACTATAAAGGGTTTCGGGAACGCCATATCGGTTAGTAAATTGAACCAGTGCCTGGAAGAAAGAGGGTACGCTCATGTCGGAAACTACTTCAATGTGTATTGCTCTGATATTCAAGCAAGTGAACAGGAGCAAGTACATTTTCGTATCTCGTTTCCCGTCACTCACCCAAAGATGGCCAGTAAAATCAATCCCAGTGTGTTGATAGGGGACTCTGAAATCGGTACGGTGCGACGGCAGGGCAGCAGCAGCATTCGGCGTCACTGGCGTTGAGTTATAACGTTTACATCTGGCACAAACAGCCAGTACCTTATTCACAGCTTGTCGACCCTGCGGGACCCAATAACCGCTTCGCCTCAACTCCGCTAGAGTTGACCCAGTTCCAAGGTGGCAACACCTTTCATGACAATCTAAAATGATGAGTCTGGTAACAGAATGATGTTTCCCTATCAAAATGGGGTTTTTAACTTCATAACCAAAGTGGGAAGATTGGTTGATTCTTCCCCGAGATCGAATCAAACCGTCAGGGTCCAGAAAAAGATCTAGAGCACGAACCCTAACTGGCATGGGTTTACCACTCGGCTCCTTTAGGTACTCCACTTCCACGGGAAATTCTTGCCGTTGCACTGTCTTCATAAGGTAGATCGCTGCCTTAGAGTTGTAGTCCCATTGTCGATTAAATCGGATGGCTAGGAACTTAAACACCAAGGCAGTAACATTCAGTAAACCAGAGAATGAGGAAAACCTCTGAAAAGGTATGGCCGAA
The DNA here is from genome assembly GCF_053919585.1 of Euprymna scolopes. NCBI lineage: Eukaryota > Metazoa > Mollusca > Cephalopoda > Sepiida > Sepiolidae > Euprymna > Euprymna scolopes. Next base: position 142,145,576 of record NC_136488.1, read on the forward strand.
GTGTACTCTTGATCATGGATCAAAGAACAATTTGCTGAACTGCGGGTCATTCGCTGGCATATCTCACTCAAACAGGGCATATCCTGTCCTGGCCATTGAGATATTCCTTCGCATAGCCAGGAAGAGCCTGAACACCAAAATTTCATCTTGGATTGGAACTTTCTCAATGTTAATCCTCTTGTTAACAAATCCGCCGGGTTGAGTGTACTATCAACATATCTGAAGAGAGCCTTCAAGCCATAGCGAGATTCCAACTCCACTTTCATCTGCAGAATGTCTTTAAGTCTATTTTTTGCAAAAACATTTTTGCTAGCCATGTTTTGAGATAAAATCCAGGACAAGACCACCTGTGCATCCGTGGCTATACACAAATTCTCGGGAACAAATCCTTCACAATTGTCCAGGATTGTGGGGAGACACTTGAAGGCGAGGAAAACGGCCATTAGTTCCAACACAGGCAAAGTCTTGTCCTTCATAGGTGCCACCTTAGCTTTCGCAAATAATAAGGATGACCGACCATTTTGTACGATATACACAGCAAACCCATATGCTTCCTTGGACGCGTCGCAAAACAGGTACATATCTCCAGGCAGCCCTGCCATAAGCGCCTTGCGCAAAAAACGGAAATCACTCAACCCTGAAAGGTCCCTGGCTAGTTCTCTCCAATCGCTCAAGATCGCTGGCTGGAGTGGATCATCCCAACCTGCACCATTCTTCCACATGGACCTGATTAGCACTCTATTGCGGATAGTAACCGGGAGACATAGGGACAACGGATCGAAGACCTTAGCTGACTCTGAAAGAACACCTCTCTTAGTTGTCACGTCAGGATTGCACTTTACCGGAGCGACATACAACTCCTCCGAATGTGGGGAGTATCGGTAGCCCAGTACTCTCTCCCACTCCTCTTCATGGATACTTAGAGTACCATCCTCCTTCATCTTAGTGCGGAGCGCCTGACTGTTTGAGTTGCATGACTGGATAATAAAGCCCCTTTCCAGCAAACGCTCTCTAACAAGGGAATACAATGTAGTAAGCTCACTCGCGTCTGCCACGGATGCCACAAGGTTATCCACATAAAACCGGTCCTCCATCATTCTGCGGCAAGCATCCTGAGGGTATTTTGCCGCATGCAATTTTAAGATACACCCCAACACAAATGGGCTTGAGGTAAACCCAAATATCAAGGTGGTATAGCGGAAGCAGCGCAAACAATCTCCTTGTTTAAGAAAAAAGCAAAACCGGTTCCTATCCGCCTCCAGCTTAAGCCGAATCATTAGGAAGGCTCGGCGAATGTCTGCTAGTAGCACATAATTGTTGGCTCTAAAGGCCAGCAACAACTTTAAGATGTCCCCTGTTAAGTTAACGCCAGAATATGCTGCTTCATTCAGCGATAATCCATCTCCTGTCTTCAAACTACTGTTGAACACTGGTCTGATCCTGGTAGTTGCCGTAGGGTCCGACTTGAAAACTGGTCTATGTGGTATCCACACATATTTGTCGAACTCCTGAGGGGAGACAAAAATCTCTTCAATTATACCGTCCTCCTGTTGCTGACGAAACACCTCCAAATATTCATCATATATTTTTCTTTTAGTCAAGTTTGCTGCCACCCGGCCTAAAACATGCAAGGAAGTTGCATGATTAGAGGGGACTCTGGCTAATCTATCGTGATGCCAGGGGAGCTCCACATAATAGCTTCCATCCCGAAGCTCTACCGTTTCCTCAAATCGCTTCATCTGCACTTTATCGTAATCAGAAAAGTCCTCCTGACTGGGAAGTCCCAGAGATTCCAACGTAAACATTTGTTCTAGTCTTCTTTGTACCATACTGTCAGGAAAGCACTCCGCCATGGGATCCAGGTATGTTGATTGTGTTTCAAGGACAAAACATAAATGTGATGAATCGACCTGGGGGGGTATGTTCCATCACCGAATTAAACGAGAGGTGAGTAACCTCAGAGAGGGGCTTATCTTCCAAGAAAAAAGAGTCCACTGCTCCAAACGGGACCAATCCAGGCGGGGTTGCAAAGGACCATCCATTCAAACACGGGATCAGCTTCAATGAGTCCAGGTGTTCAATCAGGTCTAACCCAATTATTCCCTTGATCGGTATTAAATCCCTTCCGGTCTCAAACTGGCCGGCCAAAGCATATTTTGCATCCTGAAAGACACGCAATAGAGATTCCAGGTTGGCCACTCGAACCGACAAGTCCATACCATCGGCTACCAAGACAGGAGATGTCACAGTCCTTCCAGAACCCAAGTCAACTCCCAGGACTACCTCTGTGAACCCACGCTGACACTCACCTAGAAAGGTAGACAATCTCAGCTGACAATTGACACCAAGGGTTTCGATTGGGCACAAAGTTCTCAGTACATCTGCCGCCAGATATGTCCGCCCGCTACCCGTGTCCAGTAGGCAATTCACTGACACTGTCTTTGGTCCACAAGAGAATGTAACTGAGAGAATGGGTGGCAACGTGTGGGAATACCCGGTTGAAGTTGCATTGTTCACATCCACATGAAAAGAAGGAGTAATAGCGTTCCCCCTACCAACTTTTTGAGACGTATTCTGTCTTACTGTTGATGTAAATGCAGTGGAGACACCGCCCTTAATCTGCAATCTCTTTATTGCTTCTCCAGTTAGTCTCAATATGGAGGACAAAGGCGGCACCCGTCTATTTGTTAGCGCTATTATCTCCCCTTTCAGTTCGAGAGGAAATTTCCTAAATAGAATCTTAGCCATCAGTCTGGCTCCGCCAGAATCGTCCACAGAAAAGTCACACGAAAAGGAATTCCCCAGCTCTTCCAACAGCGATGCCGTCCTGGAAACGAAGTCCCCCAGCTCAAAAAGGGCTCCACCTTTCTTTGGTACATAGTCCAGAATATGGGCTAAAGCGTTTGCCCGTAACGTTTTGCCTTCTTCCTCTATTTCGTGTTTCATGTTCAAGCCCGGCAACTGTGGCTCATTTTTTTTTTCGGACGCACGGGCACTCTCTGCTATTTTGATTGAAAGAAAAGTTGTTTTTATTTATTTATTTTTTGGAAGGGGAGTTTTTTCCAGCGCGCAGGCAACAAAAACGTGCTTAATATTCAGAGAATAGCTTCTTTTCCTTTAGTCGGGATATCTGGTGGGAAGGTTATCACATACTTTTTTTTCTTTTTTTTTTTTTTTTGAACGATTACATTTTCATATTTTTATCCGTTCTTTTATTTTTGAAATTGTTGTGGGGGGTATCGACGTTGTCCACGATGAAAGTGTTCAGTATCCTTAGTATAGCAGATGTGTCGAAACGAAACTTCATGACGACCCAGGCAACGCCGGGTATCCAGGCTAGTCTATTATATAAACCCCAAACGTCTGTGTGTACGTATGTTTGTATGTCTGCTAAAAATTTCGCCATTCATATCGCTGCGGCATGGACATGGTATCGTAAGAAAGAGCGATCTCTAGGATAAATAATATGGAAAACTTAGAAAAAATGATCATTTATTTCATGTAGAAATGTCGTTTTATTTGAAGCGAGGATAATGTAAAAATCTTCACTACGATGCTGGATCTTAAACACGCATGCGCAAACGCGAGTTTCTAACTTTTTTTAAATAGATAAATTTACAATGTAATTAAGGTCGTTATAACCTTAGTCCGATTTATATCTGCTCGTTTGCCATCTTATGTGTTGTGAGTTCGCGCCGGCATGTGTCTCGTTTTTTTTTTTTTTGTTTTTTTTTATTGCTTACACAATTTTGCTTTAGGTTTCGCTTCTGGCTGATGCCACCCAAGTCCCGTACTTTTTTTTTTTTGTCTGTTTTTACGACCTGACAACTCCGCCCCCCCCTTCACTCCGACCCGGTTGAGAGGGGTATTTCAACCCTCCTCCCCCGCTGTCGCAATTTTTTTCCGACCGAATAACGCCGAGTGTACCCCCCGCCCCCGTTGTCAAATTTTTCTTTCTTGTCCCCCACCCTGAAGTCACAATTTATCATATATAGGCGGACTTTTAGACCGGGCATGGTCCTGGATATGACCTTAAACTATATCCAGTGGTGAGACCCAAGCTTGCGAGATTTGGGGAGTGTGGAGCCACCCTTTAATTGCCATTGCTCCCAGGTCCACTCTGACCCGGAGTGGTAGTACCTGTTAGGGTCCCAACTATGGGTTAAATAGAAACCGACTTGAAAACAACAAATATTTTATTAAAAATTTTTCTTCCAAATCTTTGGATTCGGCATTAAATAACCTGAAAAGGTTGATATGCCGTAAAACAAAAACACCAATCAACTAGACCGGGCAACGTCTCCCCTGCACCCGTAGTCACAATTTTTTTTTTTTTTTGCCCCTCTCCCCGCTGTCACATTTTTTTTTTTTTTTTTTTTTTTTTTTTTTTTTACAACCCGGCAATAACATCTTGCTAGTTCATTATATAATCTCAAACGTCTGTGTATGTGTTTTATGTCTGCTAAAATCTTTTCTCATGCGCATCGTACACGCACGAACGTGGCATTCACTCGGAAAAAAATATCGAAGAATTGGAAAACTCGTACATTATTTAGTGTAGAAATATCGTTTTGTTTGAAGGCGGTGAAGATAAAAACTTGGTTTTCGACGTGATTTGAAAAGCACGCATGCACGAATCGTCCATACGTTCTTTTGTATCAAATAGCTAAATTTGCTACCTTATAGCACCTGCGTAATCGATAAAAGCGTTCGGCGTTCGGTTAATAACTTCAGTTATGCGAGTTTGCGCCCATTTTTCTTTTTTTTTTTTTTTTTTTTTTTTTCGCTTACAAAATTTTATTTTCAGTTTTGCTTCTGGCTGATGGCACCTAAGTGCCTTTTATTTTTTATTTTTTATTTTTTTTAAGATCAGACAACACGACCTAACCGTCCCCCGCCCCGTAAAGACAATTTTTAGCCCCCCACCCACCGGCTGCCACGATTTTTTTCCGGCTGAGTAACGCCGTCTGTTATTAGATTATTTTTCACTACCGGGCAACGCCGGGCGCCCCCCCCACTAGTTTATATATAAGTAGATCTGTGAGGATCCTAATTTGCTTCCTGTATCTGTGCTGCTGCTGTTAGAATCTTCCGTTCCTCATACTCGTTTGCTATCAGAGCAGAGGAATATTGATCTCCCCCTCACTACTCCCACTGACTCCACACAGCGTAGTAAATGGATAGAAAGGTTATCCGTAACCGTTGAAAGTAGACACTATTGGTTCATTTTTTTTTTAAGGTCTGAAGCCGGTCTGTTGCCATGATGCTTTTTTACTTTCGCCCCCCCCACCACCACCACACCCCAAGTTCGGTCTAGCAATGACGACAGCCATGTTCGATTTGGCTTCAATCCAATACAGCGTTTTTATTTATTTGTTCGCCTATGTAAATCATAAAAACATGTCTGTTAGCAAAGCTGGAAAAAATCAATTGGAAGCATAAAGCATCATCGCCGATGTCTTTTTAAACGTGTGCATCGAACTATATGGTGCGCGTCCTCTCTCTCCTATATTTGCGCGAACAAATTGATTTTAATGCCTGGGTTTGTACGGGTTCGTTTAGGTGTTTTAATTACCAATGAGCCACAACCAATCGAGGATAATGGTTAATCAGTTGAATAATGAATAATATCCTGAGAGGATTGAAAGTGATTGTGCGTTATATTCCTTTCTTCCCCCCCCCCAAACCCGCGAAAGGTATTGCAGAAAAAATAATAGTCGAAACTAGAAAATTTATATATATATATATATATATATATATATATATATATATATATATATATATCCGCTTATCTCGGCATCATTTCCAGTCGTTCTAAACCTCTGCTTGCCACTGGTATTTAACAACGCTGACTCAGAAGTGTGGGCGAGGATTGCGCAACTCTTGCCACAAAAATTTCACTCGCAAGTACCCTTACAGTGGATATCTATAGTCTGTCAAGACTGAAGGAAACTACCATTCCACCTCTCTCTCTCTCTCTCTCTCTCTCTCTCTATATATATATATATATATATATATATATATATATATTAATATATAAAGCTGAATATCTGTGTGTGGCTGGTCACGAATAGGCTCCTATATGGTTGACTATTTTAAAAAACTTATTACATATAATGATAGAAGATGTATCAAGACACAGGAATGGGTATGTTTGATCTGGCAGAACGGTGGTTCATTAAAATTGTGAGGTTTGCGTTCGCACCTGGTCCACAAAGTATGGAAATGAAAAATTTTAAAATTAAAAAAAAAAAACGTTTACAAGTGTTTTTGATATAGATGTACATAAGAATACTTTGATAAGTATGTTTTAACTTAAATAGGGATGGTATAATAAAATTATGAGGTATTCGTTCGCGCCTGACCTCCATAGAATGGAAATATGTCACAAAGTTTAACAAGTTGTTTTAATATAGACCCACAGAATATTCTGATAAGTGTTTCAGTGTGAACAGGTATGGTATAATAAATTGTGGGGTTTATCTATTTTATTTTTACTTTCATCATATTTTGCTTTGGTTTTGATATCCCCAAATTCGAAGCTATCTATTTACAACCATTCTTTTTCATAACCTATCATACTTTCATAAATCAGAGTCCATTTTCTGTAGGCTGTTTTTGAACCCAGTCAACGACGGGTACTTTTGCTAGTAATATATATACATATATATATATATATGAGAGAAAGAGAGAGATTACATCATAATTTGAACACTCAAATTAACTTATACAAGCAACTCCCCCACCTCACGATGGGGAGGGGGTAAAAAGGTGGGAGAGCTGGTGATTCGATCGCAAGTCTCGCTCTGTTGTTTAAAAAAATGAGAGGGTAGTATATGTAAGTCATAATAAAAAGAAAATAAGGACCCCTAAGAAATATTGGGGACTATTTAAAAACAAAAAGAACAGATTATAAATACTGTATACATATATACTTATAATAAGAGAAAAAAATATATATATAATAAGAAATAAAGAAAAAAAATCCCGTGGAGATTCCCGAGTTTGACAGAAAGATTTCCGAATTCGATAAACTACACCTGAAGAAGGTCGGAGGTTTCATCGACCGAAATGTTGTGAAAAGGACACTCAAGATGAGAACAGTAGTCAGAAGAATCCAAATAATACGAGACGAGTTCTTGTTGAGAATGTCTTACATGGCGAAACAAAAGATTGGAGCTCAGCCAACCACTGTCCATGGCAATAATAAGAGTAGAAAGAGACTAGCAACGTTTCTTTTGTGTGAAAGTGGTTGTATGGAAGAGAAGTCATCATCCACTAGATTGTGAAGTTGAAATATTCAGTATAAATCGTTGTTGGGAAAATGCCCAAGTCTTTAAACGTTTGGTTCTCCGTTAATTGAAGGCTTAACGCTTTCAGCCATATTGCTCGATTCCCCTGGCATCGTAATTGATTCTCGATAAACATTCCCCAATCGAATTTGGTAGATTCCAAAGTGAGGAACATGATATAGGTCACTAATGAGTGGGGCTAGGACAACAGCATATTCTTTTCATAATTTTGAATCTCGGTTGTGTATCCGTTGATATCTTATATGCTTTTATATAGAGTGATGTGGATGTGGTTGATTAACTGTGTCTAACTATATATATATTCTTATATAAACACAAACACACACACACACACACACATATATATATATATATATATATATATATATATATATATATATATATATTCGAGAGTAAAAACAATGAAAAGAATATTCTGTTGTCATAGCCCTACTAATGAGTATTGAAAAATACCAGATTCTATCCATTTTGAAATGACAGTGAGTATGACTTTTGGGGGGGTGCTTTTTATCTTATTTGCGTTACTGGTTGTGAGAATATTTACTGTTGAACTATTCAGACAATTACGTTATGCCTTTTCTCGACTAAATGTACTTTTAGAATAAGACAGTAAAATCCCAAGTACACGAATGTAGTTCCAAAAATAAAGCCTCCTATTTTTTCAACTCCAAATTAAAGAGCTATGAAGACAGGAGTCAGTCGATGTCTCAGCTCAGTTTCAGGAGACGATGGATACCTGCTGTAAGGTTAACTGCGCAAATAATTGTTAAGCAAGTGTTGCGCAATTCCAAACCACATCTCTCCTGAATCGGTACTGCTTCAGTCCAGTTCCAAGAAGTGTAAAACGACTGGCAGAAACGCTAAGATAAACGGAAAGCTCATGCAGCACCTGGAATTCCCAACTGGTCACCCATTTTAGTACTGACCAGGCTCAACATTGCTTAACTTTGGTGATCTAACGGAAACCAGTGTGCGAACGTGATTAAATATGACCAGACAGGAGTGGTACCATTTAAAATAAACAACCTTTTGTGCGCCAGAATTTATTTTTCTACATAGTCACCATCATTCTCAATGCACTTTTGCAACTGAGGAACGATGGCTGTGCATGGTCGTCCGGAGCGCGCTTTATTATTAAATATTTTGAAAGAACTCCACAGACGGAGAAAGTGGGAAAAAAAATTATATAAACACTGATAAATTAAACAGCAACGGATACCTCCAATCAGTGTGATCTACACGGAGAGTTTAGAGTGAAACAAAAGTTTCGCAATGTCTAACCGCACTTCACCTGGACCGGCGTTGCTTGAACCTCTGGCGAGGAGAAGTGTAAAGCGATTGGAAATAATGCCGGGATAAGCGCAGAAAGACTGGTATTATTTCGGAGTTTTCCTTCTCCTAGATTAGTTGCAGAATCAAAGCTTGGGAGTTTTTGTTTACCCTAATATTTAAGCCATAGGCAGAATGCATAGATCGATAATTGTCTCAAGAGTATTGGCAAAAGTGATGCAGGAGCCGACGACAGAATTCGAACCTGACACCATCTGCGCCTGAAACGATAACGCCACATTATTTGTATTAAATGACTCGTAAATAAATATGTGTACTAGCTGTTTGAAAGCTTTATTCAATGCAATTATTAACATCATCATCCGTTAACAATGGTCAAATATCATGTGTATGCATCCAATATAACGTAAGCTTTAGCATTGCTTTATATTATTTTAAGAATACATATTAAGACTGAGGACGATATTTAATTTTCTTGCTTACTTGCCGCTATTCCGAATTCGCAGGCGTGGGTAACAACTAGTGGTTGCCTGTCCTGCACCAAACAGTCATTATTAAAAATAAAAATAAAAACAAGTGAAGTATGCATGGTACCTCGTGAGTGCACAATGAACGAGACATTAAAAATGACTAAGTTCAGCATTTGCCCCCAGGAGACGTCAAATCCTAGTGAAAATGAAAAAACGGTGCAGTTTTAGGCCTTAACATATGTAAATTTGATTTCTGTGCCACGCAAAAAAAAAAAAAAATGGCTAAGTCAATCATTTGGTGACGTCACAGCGAAGAAGAAACAAACAAAAAGATTATAAAAAAAAAAAGAAAAACGTGGGCACTTGATGCTAGAGAAGGCCAGAAATAGACGTGTTACACCCATGGGACAAGATGCGTCCTAAACATGATCGGACAAAAAAGATTACCACGTGTTCGATCGACACGGCAAAGTTCTGTTAAGCAAATTGGAGTACGAGAAGAATTTTGAACAAGAGACAAAGCATTATTCTGGAAAGTACTTGTAAATAAATGACTGTTGTTTCAACTGGAAATGAAGTGGGTCGAATTATTTCTTTGTCTTTATTTCCTTGCGACTGTCTGCATACAACGTGTGGGCCCCGAGTGTTGACATGTAACGATTACGTTACAATATCAATAAAAAATATTAAAACGTTTAAAGAATAACGTTTTTAAAGGATCTTTTACTTATAACTTTGTCCAAGAAAAGTGTTTAAAACTTTTATGAAAGAGGGTGGTCTATATAACATGTTCATCTATATTGACCACCGTATGCTTATTAACCCGTATCCTCGAGTAGACTCTGGGCCTTGATAAGTGGTGACGCCTTTGTAAAAGAAAAAAAACTGCTACTGGTCGCTTTATATGTATACGTAATATATCATTCTCTTAACTGTATTGTTATCGGGCCATATCGTCTAGCGTGTGTATACACTCCGATCTTATCATTTGAAAATGCGTGCGTGCGTTTGTGTTTCACACATTCAAATAGACAGTATCATCGTTCAGTTTTGCTTTAAGCAGAAACATTAATTTCGAACGTGCCCCTGTCATAGCAAAGAACCTACTGTTTATTTTATATGTCCGGCCTTTCAGCTTGTGTGATAATAACACTTCTGAAATACACGTCATGTTAGGCTGTGTAAGGTGTTAACAGATCAAAATCGCCTGTTCCTTTCTTCGGGTTATGTCGATTATTGATACTTATCAAAGACATTCCGATACAAAGCCTATCTAAGAACACTACCAGGCACATAAAGTACCTTCGTGTTAACTTTCATAAAACTCTACCCAGACGTTTTCGAGTCCATACGGAACACACGCACGCAGTTCCTTTGACGTTAATGCCTGAGCTATGAAGACATGTTTGCTGAAAGGCTAAAAATTAAAACATGAACCAATAGCTATTACGCCACGCATGCATATTCGTAATGCCGTCGTTCGACCTTCACCTGGCTAATTCATTTTTTTTTTTTTAATTTTCACACTTTTGCACTGATTTTCCCAGGCTAAAGCTCAAATATAAAATTTCGCATGGGTTCGAATACCCCATATATTAAGTTTTATGTGTGTAGACCAAAAACTGACAGAGGAGTTTGGTAGGCAATATTTTAAACAAATATATATATATATATATATATATATATATATATATATATATATATATATATACACATATCTATAAAAGTGAACGCGTGTGTGTGTGTGTGTGTCTGTGTACATTTCTCTACGCAATAACTCTATCAGATTTCGAGTCTGTAGACTTAAAGATTTTCTCAAATATCAGTACCTTGTATGGCAATTTTAGGATCGGTTTTCGGCCAGAAATTTGTCTGTTAAGGGATCAAAGTTCAACGATTTGACCTTTGAGAACTCTACCCAACTCCTCCGACAATTTTGGGTCTAAACACTTGAAATGTTAGATATAGGTTCCTTGGACATGGATCTAACTTAATAACTTGATTTGAGCCCAAAACAATAAATGTTAAGGGGTCATAATAGGGGTCAAAGTTTTAAAAAATTTACCGCTTTTTTATTTATTTTTTAAATTTTTTTTGCTCACCATACTCTCCCAAACACCCGGTCAACGCCGGGCTGAAATGCTAGTGTGTGTATATATATATATGTGTATGTATATTATATGTCAGGTCATGTCATATGCTACTGGTACCATGTAACCCAGTACTACCTGCCTCAAGGTCGGGTCACCGGCGACTAAACTGGTTCCCCCACCAGATTTGTTTGGTGAGGAGGGCGGCTAGTCAAACAAGACCTTCCAAAGGGCGAATGAACTCTTTTTCTGGGTCAACGGCCAACTAGCACCGTGTATATTTGTGTGTGTGTGTGTGTGTGTGTGTGTGTGTGTGTGTATAAGTGTATTGGGGTAGAGAGGGCTCCCGTAAGCCGTGGTGAAGGCAACCTTTCTAGGAGAAGCAAATCTCTGATTTAAAAAACCATAAAGCGGAAGACCAGTACCCGCATTAAGCTGGTCTGCAGTTTAATTTGTTGCTGGCTATCTTGCTCTTGCTTGTTGCTGGATCTCAACATTTTGAACCGAGAGAGAGACTTAGCTGTCGTACAAAGCTAAGACTCTTTAACATCATATTTGTATAGATACTCCCTCAGACATTTGGGTTCATGGATTTTAAATGTCTGAGGGAGTGGCACTCGTCTGACAAGACGTTGCAATCATATATATATATATATATATATATATATATATATAGAAAGAGGTTTGTGGTTACTATAACCTTTTACGCAAATATTACGCAAGTATAAATCATGTAGAATATCTGTATGGCTATAATTACGCGCAATAGTTAACTAAAGATGATCAGCCTATAAGAAAATCGAAAAAAGTAGGGAATTTATTAAAATGAATGTTTAAAAGAATATGCAAATTAGCAAGATCTTTTGCAGATGGATGCAATTCCACGACTCATATATAACAAAGTTTTTTGTTTTTTTTAATAGACAAAAGGGTTTTTAATACGAATATCAAAACGCACAAAAAAATTATAGGAGTATAGATCGTGGTTCGTGTACGTAATTTCGACATTTATTTAGAGATTACGTATACGTACAACGATATGTAATAAGACGATGGTGCCCGTCTATTTTGGGTTTACTCTGTATAAAAGTAGAGACATTCGTTATAATCTTTTTGTATTTTATTTTGTTCAAAAGGTTTTGAGATTGCATAAGAATGCAGGTTTTGTGCGGTAAAATTCGTCCTTCCTGTCATTCAAAGATGCATTTCAGGAAAAAAAGGTAAAAAAAAAAAAAAAATACAGTGCACTTTATTATATCAATTCTAGACAGTTACTTTGTTCATATAAAGCCAGTTGTCAATCTTAGAGACAAACAGATGCCGTTAAGAGAAACTGTTTTCAACTGTTTTTTCTTTTTGCCTGCATCGATGCATTAAAAGTAAATATCTATGATGCATGTGTGTAGATATTTTTTTAGTGAAAAATCACTCTAGACAAGGCATGAAACTACATGATGTAAGGAGCTAGAAGCATGCTATACTAAAGTTAAAAACTAGCAAAAGTTAGGTATTAGATGGCTAGACCCTATTTACTTTGCTTCCCCACGAGGGCAGAGTTAGAAACCAAGGTGTTTTTTTTATGCGGAAAAAGGAAGAGAAATAATTTAAAAAAATGGTCTCGGCTGTGGAGGATATCTCCTCCATTAACCGAGAACAAAGAAATTACCCAGGAAACAGCAATTCTTCCCCATTTGTTGGATACGTCTCATGGAATTCGAGGATTAAAGAACAAAAATAAGGGAAGTGAGAGTTAGGAGGCTGCCGAAAGTAAACCCAAGGTCCACTTTCTACTCTCCCTATATGTATATATATGTGATGATTGCAACGTCTTGTCAGACGAGTCCCACTCCCTCAGACACTTGAGCCCAAAAATGACTTCCATCGCCACAGGACCATTTTTATAGACAAATGCCTGGGGGAGTATCTATACACAGATGATGTTGCTTTGCACGACAGCTAATCTCTCTCTCGGTTCAAAATGTTGAGATCCAGCAACAAGCAAGAGCAAGATAGCCAGCAATAAGCCATCTCCACCCCATCACACACATACATACACACAAACACACGGTGCTAGTTG
>NC_136488.1:142163815-142181315 GCF_053919585.1 Euprymna scolopes
ATGTTAGCCCTTGTGCCATTTTTAACCACTGGGAGGATTTGACGGAAATCACCGCAAAATAAGGTTGGAATGCCACCCATGGGATTCTTGTTTCCTGTGATGTCTTGCAATGTTCGGTCAATTGCTTCATAAGCACTCTTGTGCGTCATTGGGGCTTCGTCTACAATGATTGCAGAGGTGTCTCTAATTACATTTGCCAAGGCTGAGTTACCAGTAATTTTGCAAACTGGCTGATCCATTCGATGAGTATCCAAGGGTACTTTAAAAGTGCTGTGAAGAGTGCGGCCACCTTGTAGTAGAGTAGCAGCAATGCCACTGGATGCTGTTGCAAGCACAATCTTTCTCATGGATCTAATCTTTGCAAGGATCAAATTGATTACAAAAGTCTTGCCCGTACCACCTGGAGCATCAAGAAACATCATGTTTTTGTTCATTTCCCCTTGTGCTTCCAACATTGCCATGAATGAATTGTAAACTTCTCTTTGAGAATCGGTCAGTTTTTCTTGCATATTTTTTGCTTGTAGGGAAAGTTCTTCAAGATTATAAGTAACTTCACGTTGATACTCTCTCGCGAGTCTTTCATCTCCCCCTTGCGTTGGTGCAGGTAATCCATAGCTTGCCAATGGTTGACCGCACATAAGGAGAACTTTTTCTTCAATTAGACAAAGAGTTTTATTGTAGATGTCCTCATTAAAATCTGCTTCTGGATTGTTAACTTCTTGCCTGTATCTGTGAAGAATGTCTTCAGATATTACATCACGAAAAGCCATCCAGATCTCAAGAGGATTTCTTGGCTCACAGGCTGTTAAAATTATCACAAATAGGCTTCGCAAATTTGAAGGTGATTGAGTGGCACTTGCCTCTCCTACTGCTTGATGCAAGTGATGGTCATTTTCTAGAAGGCCTCGAGCAAGGCACGCTGCTCTGTATGTTTCAAACACCTGACCATTGTATGCTCGCAAATTTTGAAATGAAGTTGGACCATCAACCTCATTGAGCAACAGGCGTAAGAAATAACACTCCCCTGCTTTTGGACTAATCGTGTAGATTCTCCCAATGCATGGTGCCTTCCATACATCATCATTTTCAGTACCTTCAACTTGTACCCCACGCATTCTTCTCATCCATTTCTTTGTCGATTTGTTCCAAGTGTAAAACTCAGGGACTTCTACGTATTTGAGACCCCTTGCAAAGTCATCCTCATGGCAGAGTTGAAAAAATGGTGTCAAAGTTGTGGCAGGCGGTGGACCTTGGGCTCGTTCCAGAGCAGTATCAGCTGAGAACATGACATGCTGCCCATTTTCAAGATGAACAGAAAGTTGTACAATTGGGGGGAAATGTTCATGGATGGGATGTTCCAATATCCTCCAGGCCGCCTCTGAACTGCCGACATACCTTGCATTCTGGAACTGCTGGATCTCATCCACAATGTGACTTTGTACTTGGCCTTGTTGGTTAGCTGCTCCATCAGTTCTTTGTAGTTCAAACACTGCTTGATCACATCCTTTATTCACGTATTTGAGGACATATTTGATGCTTTGGATCGAGCTGCAAATTTCTACGTTAATGTGAGCATTGAACTGCTGAAGGAGGACCTTGTTGTACGGAACAATCCACTGGTTTGTTATTTCTTGATTAACATACCGACCATTTCTCTTCATCCTTATTGTACCCGTCTGGCTTCCATCTTCTGGTTTTCTTCGCCTGTACTTGGGGTAAGAGTCTTGGCCTTGCTCGGTACACTGAAGAAATTCTTTTGGGTATTTTTTGGAACATTTGTTGTCAATCGTACATGGACAATTTGGATTAAATGGTCCACAAGGTCCATGCACCATATGTGCCATCACTTTAGCATGAAGATCAGGATCTTCCTCTTTGTCAGGGATCTCTGCAGATATGCAGAGATCCATTTTTTCTGGTAGAAGTTTGTCCTCTGGGGCCTGCCAGGTGAGGATGTGTGCATGCGGCAGTCCTCTTTTTTGATATTCAATACTGTACAGGAAAGCCCTCAACCTGCCAAATCCTCCCTTTTTAATAAATTCAAGTAACTTTTTTAGCTTCTGCCTGAAAACCCTGGCAACAATATCTGGACGATCCTGAGGGTCTTGCCCTTGAAGACAATTTTCTGTAATTTCTGTCCACTTTGGATTTGTTGTGAACGTGATGAAGAGGTCGGCTCGGCCCATTCGCCGAACATATGCCATGGCATCACTTTGACGCTCAAAAATGTATCGAGGGCCTCCTGTATAAGTTGCCGGAAGAACAACTCGTTGACCAAACTGTTCTGGATTCCCATCCTCCCTAAGAATTGAATCTCTCAAGTTGCTATAATTGTCAGCTCTCAGGGTCTGTTGCTCACGCCTCAGGAACTGTAAACATTCTGTTTCAATCTTGCAGTACACATCCACCAGCCATTGTTGAAATAGCCTTCGGTACCAGAGAAAATAGTTTCCAGGCCGAGTCATTAAATGGTACGAATAAAATTGCTGTTGGGTAACTTTTCGCCCATTGGATGCCTTCATGTAGATGTTGTAAGATGGAGAACCATAGGGGTACATTAACGGGTACATTAAAGTATCGTAGAGGGGATGTAGTTCGGAGATCCATTTTAATGTATCATTTCTAAAACGCAAGACAATATCCCGGTTAGCTGTTGGTTCATTCTCCATTAATATTCCAATCTCATACGTTGTTGTTGGAGCATTGAATCGCCGTGGATGCTCTTCTTGCGGCCTTCGGTCTTCCCTTATGACAACTTTATGTTCTACCAAGTGTTCTTCTTCAATCCTCTCCTTTGTTGTTTTCAGCTGACAAATGAAGCTGTTGTTCTCATGTAAAAATTCAGTCAGACTTTGGAGAATGTCTCTATTGAGTCTACTGTCACGTCCCCGATTATGTAGTTCCTCTTCCAGACTATCCAAGAAGTAGACTTGAATAAACTTTGCTGTTTCATCTTCAGGTGGTAAAAGACTCCCAATCTGGTGGCAAACCTGGCCTCGAATTCTAAAAGAAGGATTCCACCCATGTACTGCCACAATTTTGTGACCAAATGATGTCATTGCAAAACAATTGTTATAACTGCGTAGATTTTGCAGAAAATCTTTAGAGATGGGACCATTGCCGGAGAGCAAATCTTGAAGCAACTGAGGCAGTGGTGGAAAGCTATCAAGCACAACTTTGCCAGAAGAACAACAACAACCAGGGGTTTCTCCTTTAAATTTTACAGCTGAGCAATGTTGACATACTTTGTCCATTTTTCCTATATCAGCTGTAGTGAGAGAGTCATTTTTGTTGTAGAGCAATCCTTTTCTATTGCAGTGTTCTATTTCATGGTGTCTCAAAGCAGTCATTCGTTGTCTAGCTGCCTCGTTTTCTGTCAATTGCTGGGGCAAAGTCATACTCTCTCTCCATGCAGCCTCTCGTTGTTGCCCTTGGTATAGGCGAAAGCTTCGTTGGGTTTCCGATTCATTCTGATGTCGTTGAGCCACTCTCAACTGACCTTGTGTACGTCTACTTACCTCATATAATTCATTCGATCGTAATATTGCTTCTCTTTCCAGTGCATATCTTTCCCTTTCTTGAATTTCATCTTGTGATGAATTTAACCGCCTTACAGCATGTCTAGTTCTGTCAGCTTCACGTTGGGTTTCTCTTTCCAAATCTGACAGTCTTGCTCTCCTTTCTCTTTGACGTATCCTGTTAAGTTCTAGACGTCTTTCTCTCTCTGAATTGTTTTCATTGGAGCGAACTGCAGCAACTCTTAGTCTATTAGCTTCCAATCTTTCCATTCTTTCTTCCTCACTTTCGTTTCTACTTCGTTTGGGTGGCATAATTTCGGTTTTAAACGGAATTGTTTAACGATATTAATGATTGTAAATTAATTAAGCGTAAAGGAAATGTATACTAACTGAAATGGACGAACTATAAATAATATTTCTGAATAGTACAATTATAAACAATTATATTGTACCTATTTACTATGCCTCCCCACGGGACAGAGTTAGACACCAGGGTCGTTTTTTAACGTGGAGAAAAGGTACAAAAATAAAAATTGTCTCAGTCGTGAAGGATTTCTCCTCCACCGAAAGAGAACAAGAAAATGAAGTGCAGCATCTGAAGAACAGATACTACACTTTGATCTTGACCAAAAGGAATGAATAAAAGCGACCTACGTGTGACTCATTACTTCCGGGTGTAAACGTCACAGTCTAAAAGTAATAATTAAAAAAAAAAAGTAAATGTAAAATAAATGTAATACCAACTTAGGTTAACTAAGTAAACAGTACAATTAAAACAGTTCTATTAAAACAAATAATTACTAAGATCTAGGTAATTGTTAGTCTCATTGTTATGGTTTTAAAGAAAAAAAATGTGTAAAAAAAGTTCTGCTTTTGTGAGTACGTGTATTTCTTTTAAATTACATAACCTTTTTATTTTATTATTTATATCTCTTTTAAATTTATATATTTTGTTAGTAAACTGGAAGAAATTCAGTTGAATAAAACCTTGTTCCTGTTCTTTACGTTAAACTCATATTTTATAAAAGGTTCATCCGGTTTAAAGAAAGCACTAAGTTTAAATAAGACTGGAAATAACTAATTCAATATATAAATAGAAAAATGAAATAAATATAAGCTTTAAGTCTTAAGATAGTAATAATCAAAATGTAATAAATTATTTGTAGTTCAAATCTATGATAAGACAGGCTTTCGAAATAGGCTCGACCAGAAAGATTAAATTGGAACGAAATTATAATCTCCGTGCCATTTTCAAAACAACCCCACAAAAGTAACGGTATCCTGCAGTTGGTTAAAATGACAACGTTGGTTGTAAGAAAAATGTAAAAGAAAATGCGCTTATCTGTTTATTTTGACCTGTTTTATTTAATTAAAAAAAAATTGGCTATAACTGGAAGAGAGCGTTATGTTTTGGGGGTTGTTTAAAAAATAGAATGGAAATAAAGTTAGTTCCGTTTTAATTGTCTTTAATTGCGGCAAGCGCTAACAAAATCGAAAAATCACTGTTTACATTCGAAATGTTAACTTTTATAGGTTTACAGGTTTGCTGACAAGGCTGGGGGTGTTTAATACAATTATTTTACTAAATTGATTTTTTTCATTTAAAAATAAAATTATTTCTTTTTTAATAAAGTTTTATTTTAAAATATTTGTTTTTGTTTATTTATATAAAATTACGATAGTTGAATTGTATTCTTTCAATAATATTGGCAAGTAAAATATAAAAGATTAAAACGGAACGAAATTGAAATTTCCATTACATTTTCAATACAATCCCAAAACATAAAGCTTTGCTCGCCAATGAATTGTTTTGATAATATACGTAAAGTGAAATAAATCGAATATAAAATTAAATGAAAATATATTAAATAATTAAATGTTAAATAGATTTTGTAAATAGTACAGTTGAAATGATTAGAATATTTCCAATATGTAATAAGGTCGAGGTAATTAGTTAAATAGATTTAATATAATGTGATATGCAAATGAGCATAAGTCATTCGATATGGGGGTGGTTTGTAGACTAGTATATAAAGAAATTAGGCAATGATTCTTATGTCTCCTATAACAGAAACATCCTAAAATGGGTTCTAATGTTTCTCTACCAGGAGAGATCTACCCTCTTACCTCCTTTATATTTCGTTGATGATGGAGAACTGTACACACAGACAGAAACACACGAACCCTATTACTTTATAAAAATAATAGATATCATATATATATATATCATATATATATCATATATATATATCATATATATATATATATCATATATATATATATATCATATATATATATATATCATATATATATATATCATATATATATATATCATATATGTATATATCATATGATATATATATATCATATATATATCATATATCATATATATATATATCATATATATATATCATATATATATCATATATCATATATATATCACATATATCATATATTATATATATCATATATATCATATATATATATCATATATATATCATATATCATATATATATCACATATATCATATATTAATCATATATATATATCATATATATATATCATATATCATATATATCATATATATTTATATATATATATATATCATATATCATATATATCATATATATTTATATATATATATATATCATATATATATCATATATCATATATATCATATATATATATATCATATATATATATATCATATATCATATATATATATCATATATATATATATATCATATATCATATATATATCATATATATCATATATCATATATATATCATATATCATATATCATATATATATATCATATATATATATCATATCTATATATCTCATATAGTGTGTGTACAACTCTCAACCTATATACTCAACGAATTTTTATCTAGAGACTTGAAATTTGGTATATTGGGTATTCCGGCATGTGGAAAACTTTTTAGTCGGTTTTCATCCGGAAAAGGGAGCTTCCAAGGGGTCAAAATTGAAAAATTGATACATGGGGGGGTCATCAGATTTTTACTTGTTTCTCAACTGTTTCACAACTTTGCATGCGCGAACCGTTCACATGACAGCTTCCTTATGTTAAGAATAAGTAGATTTGAAAACACTTTTTAAAGAATGTGTCAAGCTGGCTAATGGTCATCGTACTTGACTCGCAGTCTTTAGGTTTTTGGCTCCGATTTCAGTTCAAGTATTTTTTTTTTTTTACTTACAAACGTGAAACGTGAACTGTTTAGAAAAAAAAAAACAATATTTGCACGCACATTTTTTTCCGTTTTTTTTTTTTTTTACTTCATTTTTTTAAAAGGAATTTAATGTTACGTTTAATACCGGCCAATGCCGAGTACATCTGCTAGTTTTAGATTTTTTTTTAATTAAATGAATGAAAGCATCTTCATATTATTCGGACAACTCATCTTGAGTGTCATTTTCACAACGTTTTGGTCGATGTAACCTCCGACCTTCTTCGGGTGTATCTTGTCAAATTTGGAAATCTGGACGGAATTTCGAACGGAACCCTTTCTTTACTTCATACGAGTAGCATGCTCTTGTTTCATCAGTCATTACTGGATGGAGGCCCTATGTAATTTGCTATTGTATTTTTCGATCGTCCACACTGAGAATTGAACCTTCGACCTTCAGAAGAATAATACTTTTACAATTGATTTTTTAAAGTATTCTAACCATTGCGTCACAGGTCCTTGCTGCAGATATGAAATCATGTTATTGTTATTTTTTCTGAGATTTTCGGCAGTATACACCCATTTCAAAGAAACATCTAACTTTTTTATCTCTTCATTCTGTTGGTGCTATGAAGCGTGAAGAGAGCAAAGTATACGTTGGATGGCGCTGTTTTACAATTTGTCATTGTGTAAGGGGGAGACAACTCTCGTTTACTGAGATTCGTTCATTTTTTTTCATATAATTTAGGACGCTCGATGCAACGATGTTTTTTTATTAAATCAAAACATTAAAAAAAAAAAAGCTGCGAAGATAATATCGTTGGTTTGTTGGTTTTGGCGTCGTATGAAAACAGAAACGATTCTCTTAATAGTCGCGTAAAGACTACATTTTGTATTATTAACGTTATCAACTTTGTTAAATATGCGCGAGCCTTTTCTAGGCTCACACAAAAACACACGTTCACATTTCAAGCTATATTACTTGTCATATACATACGCGCACACAAACATACGCGCCCACGTCCACACACGTACATATATTCACGTTCGCGTACATACACTCACATTCACGTGTAAATATACACACACGCTAACGTACACACATGTACTCACATACACGCACGCATGGACAACGTCATTTCCGCTTTCAAAGGAAATCCACACATGCGCAAAGACCGCCAGAAACAAGTATAAAACAAAGAGCAATAACCGGCTTCTTCCTTTTAGGACCAGCTTTCGAGCTGTCCGGTCTACGGGCCGCCAGCGTGCCGTTTCGGCATGCGTGCGCACACGCGTACCTCACACCACTTGCTACTATGTGGGACAAAAAGCTAACAGACCGTACGTACACATTCTCACTCTTTCTCTCTCTATCTACTACTGGTCCCTGAGAACACCTTAGCGTAGCTGACTGCTAACTGACGCCAACACCCTATCCTCTTCTTTGTCTACACGATGGACTGCCATTTCTCGTTCCATTACGTTATTCATTTCTCTTCCCACGCGCGAAGGAACCATAGTGACCCGAACGTGAGATGAAAACACATTTCATTTTTCCTTCTACAATACCAGTCCTCTACAAACGATGGTTACACCCGCGCGGACATGAACACATGTTATATCTAAAACATGCATTCTTTCAACAGTAAATAAACGATGTTTATCTTATCCATCAATTGAGTCTTTGTTTCCTTCAATTCCATTCGTTTCATTATTTTTTTGTAACGGGATTGGGATTTACATGTCCTAGTCCCCCACACATAAAAAAAATTCGTCGCAGCTTTCTTTTTTTAATGCTTTGATTTAATATAAAAAAAAGATATCGTTACGTCGAGCGTCCTAAATTATAAGATGAAAACATGAACGAATCTCTTAGTAAACGAGAGCTGTCTCCCTCTGCTGTGACAAATTGTTAAACAGCGCCCGTTGGATCTTATTTTACTACTATTGTGAAGTCTGAATCCGATGTGACTGCGTGGTTAGATCGAATCTATCCATTATATAAAATAATCTTGTCTGTGTGTGTGTGTGAGTTTGTTCACTATGAACTCCGAAACGGCAGGCTCATTTTAATGAAATTTCACACAAATGTACTTTAGGTATCTGTCAGTGTTCTTAGATAGGTTTTGTATCGTAATGTCTTCGATAAGTATCTATAATTAAAAACATCCGATGAAAGAAGGAACTGGTGCATTTCAGAAGTTTTATTACCACAAAAGTAAAAAAGGCCCGACATATAAAATCAACAGTAGTTTTTTTTTATATGACAGGTATGCGTTCGAAGTGAATGCTTCAGTTTAGAGCACAACTGAACCACAATGCTTGACTTTTGTATTTTTAACTTTAATTCAAGCCGTCTTATATAAAATAATTTTATAAAATTAACAGTAGGTTCTCTACAGTGCAATGTAGACTGCATGCCTCTGCTATCTAAAGAATCGTTCATCCAAATCGCTAATTGCTGCTGTTAAAATGATTACTGTAGAAGAAACATCGTCAAATGAACATTCTAAAATGAAAGAAAAAAGTCAACAAATCTGTCTGTCCAAATATATATATATATATATATATATATATATATATATATATATATATATTCGGGTTTTTGTTATTCAAAAGTAATAAACTAATGAATTCAACGAGGTTGTTAGATAGTGCTCAATAAAAAAGAGCTAATAATATTTATTTATTGTTAAATAAACATGTTTACATCCCGCTGCTACAAACAGCCATTTGTTTCAACCAAACAGATATCATCAGGCAGCGACTTGACTATTCAAATGTTCAATGAATAATCTGATGATATCTGTTGTTTGATTGAAACAAATGGCTGTTTGTAGCAGCGGGATGTAAACATGTTTATTTAACAAATAAATATATATATATATATATATATATATATATATATATATATATATATATATATATATGTTATTGTATAGATAGTTAACGATGAATTTAAAACAATTTGTACAAAGCTTGTCTGTTCAAAAGAAAAAAAAACAAACAAACAACGCACACCGTAGGTGTATCAGAAATTTCGTGAAAATAGTGAATTCCACCCCATCTTTCCAAGCTTATAACTCCTCGAAAAATGTAATTCAAGCCCTAATTTTTTTTTTCAATTAAAGGAGCAAGGACCAAGGTTTCATTAAAAAAAAAAAAAAAAAAAAAAAAAAAGAAACAATGTGTTTTTTTTTTTTTTAAAAAAGGTTTTAAATTTCGGACTTTACAGGTAAATTTCTAAAAAACGGGGTTTTTTTTTGTTTTAAATTTGAATATATTATTTATTGACCTTTTCTCTTCAATTTGTGATATATAAAACTATTCAACATAAATTAATTATTTACTTTTTAAGAGAAACTTGAAAATGGGGGA
The DNA here is from genome assembly GCF_053919585.1 of Euprymna scolopes. Lineage (NCBI taxonomy): Eukaryota > Metazoa > Mollusca > Cephalopoda > Sepiida > Sepiolidae > Euprymna > Euprymna scolopes. The sequence continues at coordinate 142,173,901 of NC_136488.1, forward strand.
GGGCGTGAATTAAAAAAAAACGTTTGTCTAAAATATTATATTCGGTTTATTGGAAAGAACATAAAATTTCACATTGACCCTGAAAAGATCGTAAAAATAGAATCAATAGAAAAATTTTGATAGATTTTTAAAGTTTAAAAATTGAAAAATATTGAGTTCGGAAAATTCATTACTGTTTTAAAAAAAAATATATTTCTATTACTTTTAAAACAACTGTAATAGTTTATTTTGGAAGTATAATCCATAAAGAAAATAAATAACCCACTTTTAACAGAGAAATTACGATATTTTTATATTTTATTCGCAGTTTCGTGTTAGGGGTGTCAAAAATTCCTACAAAAATTCTGATACACCTCGCACACCTACAAAATAAAACACTTATGAATTTCTTTACTCTCTCTCTCTCTCTCTCTTTCTCTCTCTCTCTCTCTCTCTCTCTCTCTCTCATGAGACACGGTACGACAATTGTAGCATAATTGTGGAAGATTTTAACGACAGGGGAATTTTCCTCCCCCTCCTCTCTCTCTCTCTCTCTCTCTCTCTCTCTCTCTCTCTCTCCCAGTGAATTGACGGTGAAATACTTCGATTTAATTCCCCGTCATGGAAACAGCGAATAAGGATGATTTTTTTGCATAATCCGCGAGTATCTTTCCCCCTTCTCTTCTTTCAAGGGATTTTGGGGGTCTGAATTACGAGTTTTCGGACTATTGGCTTTGTTTTTCTATCAGGCTGAATATTTAGTCGGCTTCTCGCTCTGTTCTGCTTTTGTCCCTTTTTTTTTCTTGTCTCAAGGGACATTTTGTCAGAACTACGGATTTTGGGACTATTAGCTTTGTTTTTGCTATCAGGGCTGAATATCTGGTCGACTTCTCCTCTCAATTGGTCTGATTCTTGCTCTCTACCCTTTTTTTCGAAAGTCTCTACTTACTGCCAATTGCTTCCGTACTTTTTTCTTCTCTGCGCTGCCAAAAATCACTTGTGCTGCTTTATTTTTATATCGAGGTATGTTAATGGGGCTGTAACCAATCGGAAACCAATCAAAGCTACCACACTATTTCCTATATGTGTTAGTGCCAACTACTCATTTTTTTGTCCTTCAATTAGATCCTAGTCTCCGATTCCCACGACAACGACAACATCAGTGTCATCATGGTTAGTCCATGTAGCCAACCTGGGTGAAATGTTGTCAACACTGCCATTCGAAACCACCCAGGCTCTTAAACGAAGACACACACACACACACACACACACACACATATATATATAAATTTCATAGATCCCATGGAATTCTAACCGATCATAATTTATTTGATCTATTTTTTTTTTTAATATATGGAGAAAACAGTCTTATTAAAAATAAGCACTTTGCGTTCAATGCAGGGCTGAATAAGGTTCGATCGCCATGCTACACCTGGTCAACCATGTAACACAATTCTATATTGAATATATATATATATATATATATATATATATATATATATATATATATATATATATATTAGTACTTATTCCAAAGGTAAAAAAAATGACTTAGGTGTCATCAGTTAGAATTGAAACCAAAATAGTTAGCGCTCCAAACGCGTTCCCTACTGTTCGAACTATCGACCGATAGATAAACGTTAAAATTAAACCACTTCAAGTTATGAATGAATTAGCGCATTCACAAAACTAATATGAATATATCGCAGGTTGAAATGAACATTTTGCATTTCAGATTACCGACATGTTTCTGTATGCGTCGTTTATCCATCTAAAGAAATATTTTTACTCGTTTTAAACCACCCTTGGTGAATGATTACTATTTTATGTTAATTTGAGTGTTATGTGACTAGTTTTAAGAGTTTATCGGTAAAATATTTTCACAAACACACACATACACACATTTACTGTTTTATTTATATAGATGGAAAACATTTATTGAAATTTCCGAATACGAGAACCGAAATTATGACACAAAAAGTTAATAGACCACAACAGAAAATAGACGTAAAAATGGTTTCCTTTGCATCATGCAAGAGTTTAAAAAATATCTGAAGACTCTTTCCTTTGCCGATAGTTTAATTTTTCTGATTAATGAACCAATAGTTAATTTTTTTCTCACAATCGTTTCAAACATAATTAACACAAAACTGTTCATGGCTGGCATTCAGCAAAATAACAATTTGCTTTTCGTACAAATAGAGATGACACTTAGTTTTATTTGTTTTTATTTTCTGAAGACAACCCCCCCCCAAAAAAAAAAAAAACAGGTAACGCTGGTGACCGTATTCAGATATCTATCAGAAGAAAAATTATAAGGGCAGGTTGAAAGCCTTAGATTCAATCAGAACACTCAGAGTTCCGAAGTTCGAATTTCAAATTAACATCCTTCTTCGCAGATTTCATTAGTGGCGAGGTCAAGTTACTATTCAACGTGGCCGTTACATTTTACTTCAATCTTCTCTACCCTTATAAATTTGAGTTTTTTGTGTATTGATATTCATATTAAAACCCCTTTTTTCTATTTATTTAAAAAGAAAATACAACTTTGTTATATATGGTCGTAGAATTGTATTCATCTACAAAAGATCTAGATAATTTTCCCATTCTTTTAAACATTTTAATTAATTCCCTATTAGTTTTTTTTCGGTTTGCTTATGGGATGATCATCTTTAGTTAACTATTACGTGTAATTATATTCATGCAGATATTCTACATGATTTATACTTGCGTAATATTTGCGTAAAACACAAACCTCTTTCCCTCTCTCTATATATATTTATGCATGTGTATATATATTTGCTTTAAAAATCGCCTACCAAACTCCCCTGTCAGTTTTTGGTGTACAAGCATGAAACTTAATATATATGGTATTTGAACCCATGCGAAACTTTTTATTTTTGGCTTTAGCCGGAGAAGATCTATGTAAAAGTGTGAAAATTAAAAAAAAAATGAAATTTGCCAGGTGAAGGTCGAACGACGTCATTACGAATATGCATGCGTAACGTAACAGCTATTGGTTCATGTTTTAATTTTTAGCCTTGCAGCAAACATGTCTTCATAGCTCATGCATTAACGTCAAAGGAAAAAGCAAATCGTAAGCTAAACGTTTTGGTTTCGATTATCGGTGGTGACGCACGTGTCTTTTTTTTTTTTTTTTTTTTTTACTTTTTAAATCATTACTATATATTGGGTCCAATATAATACAATAATAAATGCGAAATCTGCATTAATCAAAATATCATATTTAAGCGTATGTTACAACCGGGCAATGCCAGGCGGTCTGCTAGCAATTCATAAAAATAAAACTGTAAATAAATAAATAAAAATCCAGTCGGCATTTTTTTTTTCAACAAAAGCATTTGCTACCGTTAACCTCCCGTCTCGACATCACCTAAAAAGTCTTTCGCTGCCACATGTTCATCTAACTTGACGCACGTTTATCTTTCTTTAAACCGCACGCTGGCAACAGCCGGCCCATTCTCGCCTTCATTTACACCTCCGTCTCCTTCAGTGACGACTTTGTTTTCCCCCGATTATGTGGTGTCCTTTGTTCTTTTTCTTCAGACGCAAACCCGAGCACTCTTATCAATTTGCATACCCGTTCAAACGCTGCTCCTGTTACTAATAAAGTCGCTTGCCATATATCATTCGGCTGCTGCTGCTGCTGCTGCTATTTTTATACGCGCTCATATGCGCTCTGTTACATTCAGCTTCATTCAATTTTTGATGAATGCTTTTTTTTTTCAATAGAAAACGGTTCTCCTAATATCAAATCCGTTCACCATTCTAGGTAACCACATGCCGTGTTCGCTCTGTCATTCTAGTGAAAATATCATAGGAAATTTTGCCGTATGATATCGTAGTCTTTCTTTCTTTTTTTTTTTTTTTTGTCATGGAAACAAAGAAATAAAATGGGAATTTGTGATATTTTTTTTTTAATTTTCATTTCAAAAAATTAAAAAAATGAAACCAATACAATATATGGCGTTGCGGATTTAGAAATCTGTTTTAATTTTAAGTCCTTATACGGGAGTATTTTTGTCATTTTATTCGTTTTTGGCGCGTTCATTAGTTCTGTTTTTTTTTTTTTTTTCTAATCGTCAAGCGAACAGGTTAAATACTCCTGATATTTATAGTACGTGAAGTACCTTTTTTTTCACTATCTTCTTCATTGTCGTCGATGCAATTTCGCCTAAAGATTTCTGCAATCGTCTTCCTCCTCCACATCGCTGTCATTCGTGATCAGTGTGGCTAAACAAGACAAGGACAACTTTCTAATGTGTACGGAAAAAGAAGAATAAGGCGTTCGTTTGGGGGTTTTAGTTTTAAGCTTGTTTTTAAGAGAAATGGTTCATGATAAAAGGACTGGTATTTTCTTAACTAATTAGTATCTTATCAAGGATAAACAGGTGAATACAACAAACAGAGACCTTAGAGGAGGGCATTTCACTTTTGGCGATTATCAATGCTTTCTTTTCAATTATTACAGTATTATTGTTGATCTGTCCCGCCCATGTTCCATGGGCCAACTGCTTGCAGCCTTCGTTTATTTTTTAAATCTAAATATCTGTGATGCCATACTTTGATCTTTTCTAATCTCACCTAATCTTACACGTCATCTCTTTCTGTTATCTTTCATGGGAACTCGTTTATTTTTCATATTCGTGTCACTTCGGCCTGTACTATATACAACCTGTATTAAGATAAACACTAGTTGATGGAATCACTTGACGACATAGGACAGCCGACAATGTAGCAATATTACACCAATTACGCACCAAGTTCAAACGAAAAAGTAGAGAAATATTACCATTTATGGTAGTACTATAAAAAGCATTAATGGTCAAGATCTTGCTGATTCTTTCTCTTCCGACCTGGAACACGTGGTGTAATGGCCGGAAAAGTAGCTGATTATTTTTAATACATCTAAAACCAAGCTTCTCTCCTTTCACCGCCAATCCTCTGATAATCATTTTGCCTCAAGTTAAATGAATGACCCTCTCTTTGGGGAAGCCTTCTGCTTTAATAAACTTCTATGACTGACTTTACTCGAGACCTAAAATGGGAGACTTACATCAGAATTGTTGTTAAGGCTGTTGGAAAAAATGCTCGAATTAATCTGCCACTCCATAAAGTGTCTCACTCTTGACGCAGTCGTCTAGCTACAACCACTTTTTATTCTGTGCACCTTAATCTAAACGGCACTTTCAGAAATAGTTTCTTTCCAAGAATTAATCTTCTGTGTAACACAATACCGCGGAGCTGCTTCCCAGCTGACTACAACGTGGTCGTTTTCAAGTCTAATGTTAACAAATTCTCGTTGATTTATCCTCCTAAATGATCAAATTCTGCCTATATGTAACTATCGTCACCAACCCTCAAGGTGCTGTCTCGCCGTTTATCTGAAAAACTCTTCAGCCTTTGTCCCCGGATGAGCTTTAATGTTTAATAGGTGATGGCTTATTTTTTTTTTTTTTAATTTGATTGTTTTTATTAATGTGTTCACGGCATAGTGTAGTTGGTGCAATTTAAATACACTTCTATTTTCTCTGATTCACATGTACGATTCTGTACGAAATAAGCTTTTTGAGGACAACCTTAACCAGAAAATCAAAGAATACTGTGAGTAGTTAGTAGCGTGTACAGACCTTTGGAACAAACGACCCGAAAATAACAATTTTAAACGTATATAAAACTTCTATTTCAGCCGTTCCATCGACTAGGCAGAAAGTTGGAGAGAGCCGATCCAATTAATGGGCCGGCGTGTAAAATCAACAGCAGGTTCTTTGATAAAATAGGGGCGCGTTCGAAATGGATGTTTCTGTTTAGAGCACAATTAAACCATGATACTTGACTTTTGCATTTTAAACTTTAACTGGAGTCGTTATATAAAAATAATTTCATAATATCAACAGTATGTTTTCTACAGTGCAATTAATTAGTTAAGCTAGGGACAGATGGAATCAATGTCCCTTGCAAACTGATTGATCAGTGTGTAACCAGATCACCTAGCAGGGACATTTCTTCGAGAGAGAAAATGTTTTTTTATTCCTGACTGCAACAAGTTTGTGAAATTGAACTACGATTACTACGTATTTTTATTGGGTTTTTTATTTTAATTTCGTGCAAAATTTGCATTCGTGAGTTCAAATTACAGTATTAAATGATTTTTATATTTCACTGTTTTTCTTCTTTTCGTTTCTTAAAGCCTAAAAAGCCTCAGACAGATAAATTCTGGGCTTTGTTGTACTTTGGCATCCCCGTTTTTCTGCGAGATTGTCAACATGGCGGTGTATGCGAAAAAATCGTTCCCGGCAATGTTTTAAGTCAAACGTCAATGTAATTGAAAAAAAAACTGTTTTTTTTTTTTAATTTAAACAAAACACCTCGTTTTTTTTATTATTAAAAATAAATTTTAATAAAAATAAAACAAGATGTTTTTTTTTCACTTACATCACAAACTTTATTTGAATTTTTTAACAAACTTTTACATAAAAAATAAATTTAAAAAATTATATTATAAAAGATCTATAAAATATATTGAACAAAAAGTTTTTTTTTTTTTTACATTTCTAAAGTATTTTAATAAAGCATTATAAAAAACAGCATTCAATACATGAGTGGCAAAGTGAAAAATGAAAAGAAAAACATCTTTCTTTATATATATATATATATATATATATATATATATATATATATATAAAATCTCATTTCCAAAAAAGCCGATTAAAAAGATTTCTTTAAAAAAAAAAGGACAATTGGATCTTTTATAAGATCTATAAAGTCTATTTTTTAAGTATGTAAAAGTTTGTTAAAAAGTTCAAATAAAGTTTGTAATGTAGGAGAAAAAAAAAACAAACAAAAAAATTCAGTTTTTTATTAAAAATATAACTAACATTGACGTTTGACATAAAACATTGCAGGGGACGAATTTCTTGCATACACCGCTATGTTCACAGTCTAGCAGAACAACGGGGATGCCAAAGTAAAACAAAGCCAAATTCTGTTTTAGCAAAAATGAAATAGTGTATTCTTTTCGTTTACGTTAAAACTGTACTTTAATATATTGCTTATTAAATTGAAAAGACTGACTTTGGTTAACTTAAAGCAATGAAGAAACGCGATGATTATTTTAGTTATAGTTGATAAAACTTAATCGTCGAGATTCGATTTTTTGTTAATAAAAAAAAAAACAATATTAACAACTGATTTTTAAGAAAAAGTTACATACGAAAGGCCTATGGGTCAAGCTAAGATGCCATTTTAAATATGTGTTTTGTATCCTATTTAAGCAGTCTGAAGAATGATGAAATGTATTAATAGCCAGAGTTTACTGCTGAAATACAACCATTTCGATATTACGTTTCTGAATTTTGGAGATGAAAATTGGTTATTTGTATTATTTTAATATTCAATGTCCTCAACGACCTGTG
>NC_136488.1:142188815-142218815 GCF_053919585.1 Euprymna scolopes
ATTCTAATGGTTCTTATTTCGATTAATAAAGTTTATTATGAAAGGAGTTATGATCTTTTGAAGTTGAACGTCAAAAAAGCGACATTATTTTTGCACCAACTTAATAGAACTGAGAAAACGTTCGTAGATATGTTATAAATAGAGAGTAGTTAGAAGCGAGTCATCAAAGACGAGTGAAAATGGGATTTTAAAAAGGAACAATTAAAAGCCTTTCTTTCTCCACCCTTTGTTGTGTCGACCTTTATCTGTAACCCAAATATGGAAACAGGCCGTCTAGTTGTAATTTCGAGCTATTTTAGTTATTTTTTTTAATTAAGAAACGTAAGTCTCCTTCAAACGGAATTGTTTGTATTTTTTAAGTTCCATCACACTGGAAAGTATGCGGGGATGTGTGTAAAACAGGAGACTTTGATGGTATGGCCACATTTAAAGTATGGTTATGTGTTTGAGGGTTAGTAGATGTAGAACAGTTGAAATCGATGATTAAGTTAATAAAAAAACATATGGAAAAATTATAAAAATGGACTTGAGAGAAAGAGGGATAAAGAAAGACCTGTCCAGAGATAGGTTAGTTTAGAAGTCAATTTCTTAAAGCCGTCCAACACATGCCAAAACGTAAAACGGAGTTAAACCAAATGTGATGATGATTAATTTTTTTCGGTGATAACACGGGAAAAACTCTGATTTCTATGTTAGAAGATAGGATGAGAGTTAAGATTAGAGTTAATGGCTGCCCGGAAGCTGCCTGGAAGCTGCCTGAGTAACCTGCGAACTCATAGAGAGATGGAATCCCTTGATGATCTGATCGAAATTACTGCAGCTAAAGGAGCCAAGCTACTAAAGACAGAAAAGGCTCGCATAAAACTACGAGACAAGCGACATTACACGGCGTGAGAATGTTCGTGGATGAGGACACTTCTAAACCTAGATACTTAACGAATTTTTGATCTACAGGCTTGAAATTTGGTTTATTGGGTATTCAGACATATAAAAAAAAATTTAACCGGTTTTCATCCGGCAAAAAAGGACATCAAAGGCAAAAATTGAAAAATTGATACTTGGTGGGGTGGAAGGGGGGGGGGCATCAGATAATAACAGATAAAACTTTGCCAAATATCAAAACATGTTTTAGAACAAATTTTTTATGAAACGGTGGGAACTTATGCAACAACCTTATATATATATATATATATATATATATATATATATATATATATATATATATAACGTTTAATATGCTAACGTTTTTGCTCTATTTAAGAATGACTACATGATTGCCAGAGTTGAAATGTACATCCCTAATCCTTTGCGATTGTAGAACTGCCAGGTGTTTAGATATCATTAGGAAATAAATAATGCAAAATATTACAAAAAGAAATAATGCATAAAAAATGTGGAGTGAGCGGAGGAGACAATTCGGAAAAATAATACAACAAGCAATTAAAATGTATTGATTGCTAAGGAAAACACCTGACTGATTCAAGAGTATCCATCCAAACCATAAAATAATTGGAAAACAATATTACCAGTAAAGTACAAGCAATACATACTATTCTAGATGCTCGAAAATTAGTCAGAAAGTTTAAATCACCATATGTAAATGTCTCAAAATCTAATATATAAAATATATATGTCTGTCTGTCTGCCTCCATATTTTCAAACCCTATCTTTTCCGAAACTAAAAGTCGCTAAACTGCGCTAGGGGACTCCAATGATTGGATTTTATATGGACCGTTCTTTTATGGGTCTTTAGCCGGTTAAAATAATTTTTAAGGGGGTTTTAATGGGTGAAAATTGAGAAAAATCATTAAACATTTTGTACATTCATCTTAGGTTATTTTAAAGTTTCAATTTTAATTATATATAATAAATTTATAACTTAAAATAGTGCAGCATTAAGAATTGATTATATAATGTTATAAATTGAATTTTAAAAACTTCTTAATGCTTCAATATTTAAGTAATAAATTTATATTTTTACTAGAATACTTTGTCCTTTTCTTTTCCAGTTGTAACTATTAGTCCTTTACTTTTCCATGTTTACGCTTAACCATGTTATTTTTCATGCTCGCATTTTTCTATTGTAATCCTTGATTTTTCCAGGCTTCCAATAAATTAACTTGTTTTTTGTTTAATTTCAGTCTTATTTTTTGTTTTGCCCCCATAAACATAACATACACATATGTAATAACAATGTACGGCACTCGTCTGCTTTCAATAAAATCCCCCCAATTATCTCCCTTTCATGCTTTCATTCTCTGTTTCACTGTTACTCCCCTTTTCGCGAGAGCGATGAATCAGTAACACTAGTAGTCGCTGAAGCAAAAGTGATTGCTATGGAAACCAGTTATAAAAAAACGTTGCTCACCTCCTTACGTTTTTTTTTTTTTATTACGATTTTGAACACCAGAAAATTCATCTTAACTTTAGTTTTACTGAACGAAAATTGAAAAATTATTTTTCACTATATAGCTGAGAAGGTGATCTATAAACTATAATAATAATAATAATAATAATAATAACAACAACAATAACGTGTTTGAATGCCGAAAAATAGAATCTTTTGGAATTAAATATATATAATTATAAAACTCTGTGCACCTTGCTTGCATTTTGTCTTCAACGATCAGTCGATTCCATCTTTTAAAAAAGGGGTGACATGTATTTATATTCTTATATATATACACACACATATATATATTATGTAAATAAATAAATAAATATTTATTTATTTATACAATATATATATATGTGTGTGTGTGTGTGTGTGTGTGTGTGTCTGTGTGTGTGTGTATTAGGTTGGTACAAAAATAATGTCGTTTATATATATATACTTGAATGTCAAAAAACGACATTATTTTTGCACAAACATTATATGACTATCATCTTCGAGACGAGAAGGAACGGCAGCGCGTGTCGGTTACATGAACGATGCAAGTTGTACAAAATGGTGTTTTATAAGTTTTTTAAGGTAAACATCTGATGAGTACGTTACTACATATGCAGCAATAACATAATTTTACAGACTTGTTAGTCGCAACACAAACGATATGAACAATATTGTAGTGGATACCGTTTGAAAAGTAATAAATGACCAATTGAGAAAACTTGATGTTTGGAATTTAGAGAATTATTATATATATATATATATATATATATATATATATATATATATATATGGGGGGCGTGGCTCAGAAGCTAAGGAATTGAAGGTGGAGAGTTGTATCTCTTGGTGTTGATTTTAGATGATGGCACCCAAGTATATATAATTATAATCTATTAATTAATAGATTATATTATATTAATCTATTATATTAATCTCGCTAGATTCAGCCACTCTGGTCAGTCGTAGACGACGAAACACATGTCAGTGGATAATTACATTTTAAAAACTATATATATATATATATATATATATATATATATATATATATATATATATATTAGTTTTGATCTCACTGTTATATATTAGGTTTGATGTAATAATCGGTAGAGAATTGTCTCTATATTAATAAATACGTAATCTGCATGAATTAAAATATCATATTTAAGCGTGTCTTACGACCGGGAAACGCCGGGCGGCCTGCTAGTAATTCCATAAAACTATTTCGTAACATAAATGTAGTAGTGGTGAAAGTCCATTACAAATTCTTACAGCAAGAAGAATCGTTAAAGCTGCTTCTAAAAATATCTAATTATAATAATATAACAGGCAGTCGGTAACTTCCCGGATCTATGGAGACAAGTGGCTGCAATTCCGATTGCAGGAAGCAGGAAATGACAGTTCAGACCCGAGGAATTACATATCAGTAACATTGGCTAGCTGTTTATAGAAAACTAATGAGATCCTGTAAATGATAGGCTGGTTGCGTATTTGGAGTCCAATAGCCCAATTACTGATTTGCGACGGATTTCGTAATACAATCAGAAACCTTGAGGAAAAATCTATGAAGAAAACCTTTATTAGGAATTTATATATCGCTGCTGCTTTTTTTTGGGGGGGGGGAGGGTCGATTTGTAGAAGAATTACGGCACAATATAATAAAATTTTTTATATACTTACTAGCAGGCCGTTTAGCGTTGCCCGGTCGTAAATTACGCGTAAATATTGTATTTTAATTCATGCAGAAACTGAGAATGTGCAATTGTGCATGCGAGTATTGTTTTCTTTTCTAAGCAGTTCAATTCTTGTAAGTAAAAAAAAAAAAAAAACTCGAGCTGAGATCGAAACCAAAACCTAAAGACTAAGAGACATTATCTTTACAAAGTGCTTTGAAAACTACTTATTCGTAACATAAAGAAGCTGTCATGTTTCACGACTGTGCATTCGCATTCGTGAAACAGTTGACGAACAGATAAAAATCCGATGGTTTCCAAGTACCAATTTTTCAATTTTTTTTACCTCTTAGCACCCCTTTCCCCCCCTGATGAAAACCGATTAAAACGTTTTCCATATGTCTGAATAACCTATATACCAAATTTCAAGTCTGTAGATAAAAAATTCGTTGAGTATATAGGTTGAGAAGTGTCCTCACACACACTCACATTTCCACTTTTATGAATGTATGGATAGATTTATTAGCAGCCCATCTGGCGTTGCCCGATCGTAAAATATGCATAAATATTATATTTTAATTCATGCTGATTTCTTATTTATCATTATGAAGCCAATTTTCTGTTTTTTATCTCTGTCTATTATTATATTAAAGCCACTTTGTGTGTGTGTGTGTGTGTGTGTGTGTGTGTGTGTGTGTGTTATGTAAGTGCGTTTTTGTGAGTTCATTCCTCCTGGGCTCAGCCGTTTCGGAACCTATCTTTTGCAAGTTTCCCACAAAGCTAATTTATATGTCTGGCAGTGTTCTTAGATATGTTTTGTACAGAAATTAATTCGATAAGTATCGAAAATCGAAAAAAAATCTCGACATTAAAGATAATCTATCTTTCTCATAGATAAAAAAAGAAGAATGTTAACAGGGAAATATTTTACGTGAAAGTGATATAATAAGATTTTAAAGGGAGATAATAGGATCTTAGCAAATTATTTATTCTTAAAAAAAAAACAGATTTATTGTCATATGGAGATATAGCTTGGTGGTAGAGCATTCGACTACACATCGAATCCCTTGTTCAAGCTCGGGTGTACCTCACCATTTCATTTTAATTCTTTCTTATGAATTCTTATTATGATAAAAGAAAAGGTACCATCACCGCAAATCATTTTTTCATTTGCATACTTTAGAACTAAACATTAATCAGAAGTGACTTTTCCAGAGCCTTTATCGTCAATCCCAAATATCAGCTGACGTGATATTGTAAACAAACACAGACAGAATTTGATGGACGACATTATCATTATTATTTTTTTTTTTATATTTCTATTTTTGGTTTTTGCTTTTTTGTGTGTGTGTGTGTGTGTGTGTGTGTGTGTGTTTTTTTTTTTTTTTTTTCGAATTTGTCCACCGGGCAAATTATTTCTCGTAATATATGATACTCAATAGAGGATTGATTCTATAATAATACATACACAATCTGCATAAATTAAAATATCATATTTAAGCGTACTGTACGACCGGGCAACTCCGGGCGTCCAGCTAGTTATCCATTAATAGTAATGATTTCAAAATTATAAAAAAGATTACTAGAATCGAAACTAGAACTTCAGCGTTTCAGACTTAGTCGTTTTTTATCTCGCCATCATCATTACCATCTGAGCTATCGACAGATAGATTCGAAAGGTTAAAAATTAAGTGACTTTCAGATATGAATGTTTCATTGTGCGCATGCGCAAAAACCCCACAGTTGACTTTTGAGGAGAAAGTCAAATATAAAGTTATTTATTCTATTACTTATAGAATAAATTTTGACCTGTTAGTAGCAGATTTTCCCGGCTTAAGACCAAATCGAAAGTGGGTTACAGGTTCAAATTCTCTCTATATAAAATTATTCGCAATTATGCAGAATGTAGAAACTATGCATAAATAGAATTCATCGTAATAGTGAAATGAAACCAAGAAACTATAAAAAAAATGAATGCTTAATTAATGAAAGTTTGTTTTTTCAGATAATATGCAAATTAGTTAACCTTTATGTAGTCGCTCGCATATCCATGACTGAGTATATTAAGAAATTCGTTTTAGCCGTGTACTTTCGTCTAGATTCCGACCTCGACAATCAGTCCAACAGAAATTGGACCATTTTGATGTCTTTTTTGCTGTCGGACTGACGCAAAAAATTTTTTGTAGACCTAAGAGGTCGATCCTCCAAGACCGTGCCTCCCAGCTTTTGAGAAGAGCAAGTTATCGCTTTTTGTCTGAGGTGCCCTCACTGATGAATGCCGACAGAGCTACTCAAACATATTTTTGCAGGGTCGAAGTGCTTTTTTTTTTTTTTTGGAGTATTAACTTATTTTCCTGCCTTCCGACCTTGTGTCATATCCTCTTGCGGTGGGAGAGAGGTAAATATCAGCCTTCGGGCTAAGATCACAGTGTAGCATCTGTTCTAATGCTACACTTTGAGTTATTTTGTACTTAGTCAATGGAAGAGAAGCCCTTCTATATTAAGGCAATTTTTATTTTTGCTTACTCCCAGAGTGCCCCTTTTTGAGGAGTTCGTTTCCCCCTCACCTAAAAACGACCATGTGTCATATATTGCTCTCGTGGGAAAGCAATTAAATGCCAAGAAAAAATAGGCTTTTAATATCAATGTTAGAACGAGAAAAAACTCAACTTTATAGATATACTAGCATTACCCGGTAGTAAAATAAAAAGTCAACAGCAAGGTATACTTGGATGTGCTGAAGAGTGTGGTGATTTCGTTGTGCTTTTTTTTTTACATGGGGGTCACCACTTATCAAGGCCCGAAGGCCACTCAAGGATAAGGGTTATTGCGTGTACAGTAATCAATGTGATAGTATTGTAGTAATCATTAGTATTGGAGATTTGATAGAGTGTCTTACTTAAGGGGGCGGTTTGTCAGGAGTTTGTTTATGTTGGACTTGAAGACGTCCAAGTTGTAGTTAGGTGGGAAACAGGCAAGCGGCAGAGAGTTCCACTGGCGTACAGTTCTAAGAAAGAAGTTTTGCTCATGGAATCTACGCTTGGATTTAGGCACAGATAGAGAGTGGGGAAAATTATTGACAGTAGTTTCAGCCAGACGGGTGTTTCTCATGAAAGATTGGCGAGGTGGGGGGCGAGGGATTGGAGCTCACACGAGCACCTGCCATGGAAATAACGATAAAACAAAGACAGGCTTGCAACGTCTCTTCTGTGGGAGAGAGGCTGCAGGAAAGAGAAAATGACATCCCCCACTAAACCACGAAGTCCATTTTTTGTACTTGTGGAAAAGTTATGCTCCGAGTTCCGGATCCGTATCGAGGCGGTGATTGAGGCTGAAGTTGGCTACATTGAATAGATGTCAGCTCTACTACATAATCAAGTTACATAAATTTATTTTTTCGATAAAAGTTTTAAAATAACGCTGTAGTGTTGTTTCCTTTAGGGCGACGAATTTATCGTTCCACTCTGTGTAAACAGGATATGTTTTAGACAAAGGTCACAAACAAATTATGGGATCAACCTTGCTTGGAAATAAACCAGAGGAAGCGAGAAAATAAAACAATAAAAACTAGACTAAAATGACGTCAGATATATTGTTATATTTCCACTTATACCGATCGTGCATAAACCATTATACATCCGTGTCGTTATGTTACGTGGCGTAGTAGATACAGTACTTGGTAAAATTATGTTGTAAGTCACATTGTTTTGGAAGTTGAAGGTTTAATCTTCAGTGCGGCCGACATCAAAACTACAATTGTGAATTATTTAGGACTTTTACTCGGTCATGGCTGACGGAACGATAGCATGCTACTCCCGGTGAATTCAATAACGGGGTTTATTCGAAATTCTCTGCTGATTTCCGAGTTCGCCAGAAAAGTTCCCGAATTTGACAAGATATACCTGAAGAAGGTTGAGGGTTACATCGACAGGAACATTGAGAAAATAACTCTCAAGATGAGAACAGTAGTCCGAATAATCACAACTAATACGAGTACGTGTCGTTGTTTTTATGAACCCAGATTCTTGCTTGTCTGCAGACTCAAACCCCCTAACTCGGACGCCATTGTTAATTTATAAAAGGGTTTCTAATAAAAGAGAACAGTCTAAGAGAGAACAGTAGTGGGACAGATTACTTTCGTACGCAAGAGAGAGAGAGAGAGAAAGAAAGAGAGGGGGAAAACATGCAGATGGATAGATAGATAGATAGATAGATAGATATGAAATCAGGTTCTTGCTTGTTTATGGATAGACCCACTCGGGCGCTAAAGTTTATAAAATGCTTACAACAAATCGAAGAACGTACAATGAAATAATTAAACAGGTTGCATTCGTGTGTGTATGTGATACAGAGAGAGAGAGAGGTGGGGAGAGAGAGGAAGACAAGCAGATAGATAGATAGATAGATAGATAGATAGATAGACAGAGCGATATGAAATCAGGTTCTTGCGTGTCTATGGCTAAACCCACTCGGGCGCTAAAGTTTATAAAATGTTTACAACAAACTAAAGAATAGACAAAAATAGTCAAAGAGTCGTTACATTCGTGTGTGAGAGAGAGAGAGAGGGGGGGCAGGCAAAGAAGCAGATAGATTGATAAATGTCGTCGGGAAATCAGGTTTTTGCTTATCTGTGAATAAACCCACTTTGACGCTAAAGTTTATAAAAGTTTACTACAAATTGAAGAATATACAATGAAATAATTAAAAAGGTTGCATTCGTGTGTGTGTGTGTGAGACAGACAGACCAACAGACAGACAGACAGAAACAGATTCCTGACGATATCTATCTGTCTCGTCTCGGTTTCTAAGTCATTGCTTGTCCGTGGATAAACCCACTCGAGCGCCGATGTTTATAAAAGCGTTTATTGCATGAGAAGAGTAGTTGCAGAAAACATCCGAGACAAGTTATTTTCATATGTACGGGAGAGAGAGAGAAGGCCAGAGATAGATCGATAGGTAGATAGACAACTCGTCTTGTTACGTATAATTAAACTGTGTGCTACACCATTTATCTATTGAAAAGGGCACAGCGGACACGCCTTTTCTACTTTAAGTTTCACCAGCCAAAAATCTCCGTTCCGAACGTCACTTAGTGTCGCGGATTTCCATTTTAGAATCACCTGTTAACCTTAATGTGTTACTAAAATATTTCCATTCAAACGCGGCCCTCATTATGTAACATTAATATGCGTCAAAAAAAAAATGATGGACAGACAACCTTTAAATACCATCGATTTTTGTTCTGGCATCACCTCTGACCTTTAAGGTGTCACTCAAACTTTTCCATTGGAACACGACCCTCCTTGAATATGATACGTATTTTACAAACAAATTCTACACTAGGGGGATGAAAGCAAAACTGCAGAATATCTCGAAATGAAAGAAGTGACATTATCCAGACTTCACGCACGTCAATTGCGCCTTCATATTTACTTATACAAGAACCAATTTGTAATGCCTGCCAAACAAAATAAATAATGATAAACCGATTGATTGAAGAAGACACGATATAATACATTTTCAAAAAGTAGTGCGTAAACATTTAAATATTAGTCAATTTTTTTTTTTTTGATTACGTTTTCATCCCAAACAAGGCACAGTGCCACTTTGAAGTAGGAGGCTACTATCGGGGACATAATCTGTAGGGGCATTATGAAGGGAGATCAGTAGAAAGATGTTTGTTCACATTACATTTGAACTTCTGCATATCAGTACAGTTGGGAAAGTAGAATCCCGGAAGGGAGTTCCAAAGACTTGCAGTTCTGGGGAAGAAACTATTGAAGTAAAAGACTTTCTTACACCTCGGGATCTCTACTGCAAAGGGGTGGGACTTATTTGCATGTCGGGTTAGTCGGGGGTAGTCACGTCGAGGAGGTACAAGTGCTTGCAGTTCTTCAGAGCATTCACCATTAAAGTATTTGTAGAACAGGCAGAGGGATGCAACATTTCGTCGATGGGACAGAGGCTGAAGCCTAGATAACAGTTCAGAACCTATCAGGTTGGCGACTCTCTTTTGAACCCTGTCCAGGAGTGAGAGACAAGCAGCGGATGCACCAGCCCAAAATGTGACAACAGTACTCCATACATGGGCGAATGGTGTCCCTATAGAGGTACAGGATACTTTCAGGCGTAAGTAATTTTCTAGCACGGTAGAGAGAGCCCACCTTCTTTGCAGCAGCCTTGGTAATGCTCTCAATGTATATATTCCAGTTCATGTTCCCTGTAAATTGAAAACTGTGTACATTGTTAAACTATGTAAATATAATAAAACTATTTGCAATCTGCCGCCTCAAACAATTCATGCGAGAGATATACACGATGAATAAATATTTTGAGTTATTACGTACTAGAAGTATACATATGTCACCTGCATACAAATAAAAAAATATATATAGTGATCCATGGACAGCTGTTTCGTCGTTTCACAGCTTGTCATACAAGCACATTAACTCTCCAGATCCAAAATCCGGATGTTAGTAACTACTAACAGTCATCACTTTTCTGATTTTATATATATATATATATATATATAGGAGAGATAGCCAGACAGAGAAACAGACATTGTTAAAAAAAAACATAAAGCTTCTGTTTAGTAATGTCTTTTTTATTTTTTTCAATTTTTCGTATCATTTTTTTTGTGTAGTCATCTAAGGTATGGATTTAGGGTCCAGGCATTGTTTTTACTTCTAGAGCTGTTTTTTACTTTTCAGGAATGTATGTGTGAGGCTCTGCAGGGAATTATGGGAAGATTTATTTAAATAGTAGTTGGGGTGCGAGCGAAGGGCAATGGAACTGCTGGCGGCGGTGGGGTGTACGTGTCAGGAATTGTGTCTGTGTGTGTGAGTTCGTTCCCTATGGCTGGGGTGATTTTTTATGAAATTTATACAAATGTACATGAGTGTTTTTGTTTTTTTTAGATAGTTTTGTATTGGAATATCTTCGATAAATATCGATAATCGAAGAAATTTGATGGAAGAAGGACCAGACGATTTTAACCAAAGTTAACACCTTATACAGCATAGCATCACAAGTGTATTTGAGAAGTTTATTACCATACAAGCAAAAAGGTCCGACATATAAACCCAACAGTAGGTTATTTGAAATGTCAGGGGCGCGTTGGAAATGAATGTTTCTGCTTAGAGCGCAATTGAACCATGATACTTGACTTTCGTAATTTTAAACTTTAATTCAAGCCATTACATATAAAAAATAATTTTATAAAATCAACTGGAAGTTCTCTGCAGTGCAATGTAGACTACAATTTATTGTGGACTAATCACTACGGGGAGGCATGTGAAGCTTCCCCTCGGTGCACTGCGATGGGTCCCCAACTAGAACAGGCAATTAATCAATTTTATTGAAAAATAGAAGAATTTGCCATATTTTATTGTCATCAAAATCAGCGGTGTGAAACATTCGTTAATCATCATTCCATCCCGGGCAACGTCGAGTCTCCCTACTAGCCATTCACAAAGATTACTGTTTCGCCATTCAGCTAGACACGCAAGTGCTTTAAGCCGGGGTAAAAATTCAATCATTGGGCTGACAGTTTACGTCTCTAATGCACTATCATTGAGCACCCGCCTGACGTAAACAAAATCTAAATGTCAACAAACGTAAACATCTTTTCAGCGAGTCTGACAGCTCTTATAAGTTTTGACCTAAGGACTAATGCCTTACGCGTAGTGACCATGCCGGCGATTTCCTTACGAAAATCCTAACATAAAGCGAGTAAAAATTGTCATCCACAGACAGTGTGTGTGTGTGTGTGTGTACATTTCCCTACCAAACTACTCTGTCAATTTTAAGTCTACAGACTCGAGATTTGACATAAGGAATATTGAGATTTGGGAAAATCTTTTTAATCGGTTTTAGGCCAGAAATGATTTGACCTCTGAAAACTCTACCAAACTTCTCCACTAATTTTTGGTCTAAACACTTTAAATTTTATATGTAGATTACTTGGACATTGATCAAACTATTTAATTTGATTTGAACCCAAAACAATAAATGTTAAGGGGTCAAAATTGGGTTCAAAGTTTAAAAAAATTGATCTCTCAGCGAATTTTTGGTCTGAACATTTTTGGTCTGAACATTTTTGGTTTAAACATTTTTGGTCTAAACATTTTTGGTCTAAACATTTTTGGTCTAAACATTTTTGGTCTAAACATTTTAAATTTAACATAAGGTATAGTCAGACATAGGGCAAATTTTTAATCGGAAATTTGGCTACGAAAGCGTCGAAATTCGAAAGATTTTACCTTTGCGGTCTCTAGCAAATATGCAAAATTTCAAACGTTTAGCCCATAATTGGTTAAATAAAGAGTATTCAGACATGCAGCAAGCTTTTTAATCAGTTTTGGGGCGAAAATTTGGTTGCCAAGAGGTCAAAGTTGAAGGCGTTGATCTTTGTACACTCTAACAAACTCCTCCGCCAATTTTGGGTCTAAACACTTGAAATTTTAGATGTAGGTTACCTGGACATGAGTCAAACTTTTAATACATATATATCTGCACATATGCACATAAAGTTATGAACAGTACATAGGACCCGAGCAAAGCCGGGTTGAACTGCTAGTAATATATATTACTACTACTATACTGCTAGTAATATATATATATTAAAGCACGTCTGATTGAACATGGCGGAGTTCTGTTTTCCGATTTTGTTAGATAACTTTTCAATTCGCCGAACTGTCTTCTTTTATTTCGGCTGGCATTTTGTATATTATGGTGCCTAGTAGTTGTTGTTCGGCTATATTCTTCCCAAACGCTTTTAATCGGTACACCTGATCGTCATCAGGAGCGATTGTTGTTGTTGTCATTTTCTTTATTGTATTAATGACTAGTATGAGTGCCTGGCGTTGCCCGGGTGTTTGGAAGTGTGTGTTGAGCCAAAAAAAAAAAAAAGTGGTAGTAGGAAGGCAGGCTCGAACCCGTTCCGGAAAGGAGGAAAAGAACGTAAAAAAAACCTGTATTTGCTATTACGACCACCGACAAACCAGAAGTGATGTAGGTTTAAATTAAGGCTAGACACTCGAAAACAGGGGATGACTTTTGAAAATATCGTCGAAAATACCTGTAGAAAAGTGCCTAGTTGAGGGTGAAGAAATTAATGTTTTTAGCCAATTGTTCGGCTGATAGGGCGAGCTTCAAAACGATACTGATCTTGTGAAAATTCGTCGTCTCTCTCGAAAGTTTAGGCAGACATGCAAACATACCATACATAAATTTATATATTTGTAGCTCAAATTTACGACCCAAACCGATTAAAAAGCATGCCCTATCTCTGAATACCCTTCATGGAAATTTTCAAATGTTTAGACCAGAAATTGTCTGAGACCACAGAGGTCAAATCTTTTTAAACTTTGATCCTTTATGACCCCTTAACGTTTACTGTTTTTTGCTCAAATCAAGTTATTAAGTTAGATTCATGTCCAAGGAACCTATATCTAAAATTCCACGTGTTTATACCTAAAATTGGCGGAGGAGTTTGGTAGAGTTCTCAAAGGTCAAATCGTTGAACTTTGACCCTTAACAGCCAAATTTCTGGCTGAAAATCGAAAAGATTTTCCCAAATCTTAGTACACTGTATATCAAGTTTCGAGTCTGTAGACTGAAAATTGACAGAGTTATTGCGTAGGGAAATGTACACAGACAGACATATAGACACTTTCACCTTTTATGGATATACTAGCATTTCAGCTCGGTATTGCCTGGGTGTTTGGAGATGTATGTTGAGCAAAAAAAAAGGTCAATTTTTTTAAACTTTGACACCTATTATGACCCCTTAACATTTATTGTTTTTGGCTCAAATCAAGTTATTAAGTTAGATCCATGTCCAAGGAACCTATATCTAAAATTTCAAGTGTTTAGACCCAAATTGTCGGAGGAGTTTGGTAGAGTTCTCAAAGGTCAAATCGTTGAACTTTGGTCCCTTAACAGACAAATTTCTGACTGAAAAAGGATTATGACGATTTTCCTAAATCTCAGTACTCTGTATATCAAATTTCGAGTCTGTAGACTGAAAATTGGCAGTTATTGCATAGAAAAATGTACACATACACACACACAGGCACGTTCACTTTTATATATATAATAGATAGATAGATAGATTAAACAAAAATATATACGTATACATAAATATATATGGAAACAATTTTGTGTTTACTATAAACTTTTTACGCAAATATTATGCAAGTATAAATCATGTAGAATATCTGCATGAATATAATTACACGTAATAGTTAACTAAAGATGATCATCCCATAAGAAAACCGGAAAAACTAATAGGAAATTAATTAAAATGAATGGTTAAAAGAATATGCAAATTAGTTAGATCTTTTGCTAGTAAATGCAATTCAACAACCATATATAAGAAAATTGTATTTTCTTTTTAAATAAATAGAACACAGGGTTTTTAATATGAATATCAATACACACAAAAGAAAAACGAATTTATAGGAGTATATATATATATATATATATATATATATATATATATATATATATATATAAGTGAAAGGAATATAGATAGATTAGTTTTTTGTTGGCTATAAAGATGTGTGCAGGATTAGTGGGAGCGAATTATTTATTTTTAATTTTTATTTTCTTTTTTATATTTTATTTTTTTTAGTTATTTATTTATTGTTATTATATTTGTCCCGATATTAAATGAGATCCGGTTAATAAAGGGTTATAGTTTTTTAATTAGTATGGCTTCTAATAATTTTAGTCTTCGTGTTAAGGTATCGAATTGTAGTAATGTTAAGATATTTCTAATGTCGGACGATTGTAGGTTTTTATCATTCGGTGTTAGGTGTTGTTTTATGGCGCTATTGTCGGCTGAATGATAGGTTAATCGTCGGCAGATTGGGCATAAATAGTGGGGGGTGGATCTAAGAAGATTTTGTTTTCGAGGTGGGTTATGTAGTATTCTGCGAATGTAGGGCCTAGAGTTGATCCCATCGAGATGCCATCTATGTATGTTTTCCCATTAGAGAACCTGTGTGGTGCATTTTCGTAGTAATTTCCTCTCAGATCCAAAAAATAAACCTATCTATGCCCGAAATGTCGACGACATATTCATAGCAACAGAATCCGTTCTAGACATTAAAAACTCCAACTAAACCTAGAAACACACTCTGTCCTCAAATGTACACACGAACCAAACATAACAAAATACCATTTTCTGACGTATTAGTACATCCTAGCAACCACACTAAATACATCACCTCAACATACAAAAACCTACCAACAATAATGCAATACTCTTAAATTACCATAGCGAATGCACAGAAAAATATTTAACTGCCCTTATAACAAATTTGATTCGCCGCTCATACAATATTGCATCAACCCGACAAATATTTTACAAAGAACTAACAAACATAAAACAAACTCTAATAAACAATAATTTTCCCAATAAAATCGTCGATAAACATATAAAACTCTATTTATCCACAATAAAAACATGAACCTAACAAAGATGACACCATCAAAGAATACTATAAAAACCAACTACACATTAACTACAAAACAGGCGAAAAAATAATAACAAACCTAATTAAAAGATACACCACACCCGCCGACCAGAACAAAAAGATTAAACTTATAATATATTATGCTAAATTTAAAACCTTCAATCTAATAATTAAAAACAATAATACTAACACCACATTAAACCAAACTAATGTAGTGTATGAATTTATTTACCCATTCGAAGAATGTCTCCGAACCCACTTTAAAAACTCATACAACACATACATAGCCCACACCACGACAATACTCTCCCGATGATTAACCTACCATTTAGCCGATAATAGCGCCATAAAACAACACCTAACATTCCATGATAAAAACCTACAATCGTCCGACATTAGAAATATCTTAACTAGAAACACTCGTCTAGCTGTAAACACTATCAATAATTTCCCCCACTCTTTATCTGTGCCTAAACCTAAACGTAGATTCCATGAACAAAGCTTCTTTCTTAGAACTGCACGCCTGTGGAATTGTCTTCCGTTTTCCTGCTTTCCGGCTGACTACAATATGGTTTTGTTCAAGTCTAAAGTAAATAAGTTCTTGATGAGCCGTTCCATATAAGTTATTAAATTTA
This sequence comes from Euprymna scolopes, assembly GCF_053919585.1. Taxonomy (NCBI): domain Eukaryota; kingdom Metazoa; phylum Mollusca; class Cephalopoda; order Sepiida; family Sepiolidae; genus Euprymna; species Euprymna scolopes. The sequence continues at coordinate 142,204,990 of NC_136488.1, forward strand.
CCAAATTTTCATTACTAATGATTACTATATTGACCAACTTCTACTGTACACTCTTTAACCCTTATCCTTGAGTGGCCTCTGGGCCTTGATAATGTGGTGATGCCTTTGTATAAAAAAAAAAAAAAAAAAAAACTAACAATACTAAAATTCGATACCTTAACAATTGCTTACGAAGACTTAAATTACTACTACTAATAATAAATAATAATGAGCTTTTTATTTGGTTAGGATTACTATATAATAATAATGATAATAATAATGATAATAATAATGATGATAATAATAATAATAATAATAATAATAATAATAATAATAATAATAATAATAATAATATTCTCTTTACAATAGTTTTTGGCTTGTAAACTTAATTTTTCCTTCTTTAATTTGTGTGTATATATATATATATATATATATATATATATATATATATATCGCAAAGTTGCATGTTTTTATTTATTTCTCATTATATTTATTATGAAAGCCCAAAAGCCACTCGAGGAATAGGGTGAGCGTCAGGTTACCGGTTTGACAACAGAGTGATGTTTGTTAATAGTGAAAATTGGACAGAATTTGGGGACGACTCAACAAGAACTTGTTTACACTGGACTTGAAAACAACCATGTTATAGTCAACCGGGAAGCAGCCCAAAACCAAACGCAGATTTGGAATCGGAATTTTTAGGCCGATATTCTCATCGGTGCCAGAAGTTCTTTTAAGCTCATCGAAAACGTTTGCACTGGCCTAATATTAACGGATTCACAAACAATCACTTGTGATTTGATTCCATTGTACGTTCCTAGACATATTTAAATGCTTATTTTTTTGTGGCAAGAGTTGCGTAATCTCAAACTACACCTCTCTTGAGTCAGCACTTTTATTCCAGTGGCAGGTAGAAAAAAAATTCTGAACGGCTGAAAACAATGCCGAGATAAACGGAGAGCACATATAGTGCCTGCTATTCCCAAGTAGTCACCCACCTGGTACTGCCCAGGCTCATTGTTGCTTAACTACACTTATATAACGAGAACCTGTGTGTCAACGTCATTATGCTTTATATTCCACACTATAAAGACCGAGAGCATATATCTCTCTACGTTAGCACAAGTTATGTACAAGTCATGTGCACTTAGCAGTCGGACTGACGTATACCAACACACTTTATTGTATTTGCTTTTCTGTTGAATATATTTTGTTTCTACTAATTACAGAGTTGTGTTTTTCTTCCGGACACTTACTGGGACCACAACACTTTCTAGCTCTTTTATGCTTTTTTTCTTACCGACATAACCTATTTTTCTATATTGTCCTTCAAAAACTAACAACGGGAACTTAAGGTGTGCCATTATATTCTCATACATTATTGTTCGGTCACAGCAAATTGGTAGGATCAGTAAGAGTCACAGAGGAGTAGAGAGTGTACAGGAGTTGAATAAAATTGATATATCCATCTGTCTTTTGTTTATTTTTATTCGAGGCGGTTTATATAGCATTTTTGGACACCCATGTATCCTCCACTACAATGCCCATTTTAGGATTGCGATCACGATCTCAATGTTAATACAGCCGCTATAGCAAATGGCTTCCAACTGTGTATTGACCATTTTAGCAAATTTGTGTATTTCCTTCCGATGCGTTCGCGGATGTTATACGGGCGCATATACGTCAACAGCTGGATCCTATTTTTACTGATTAGGTTTAAATCTCCGGTACCCTAAAGGCGGATATTCAACATTATTTTTCAACCATATCAATTGCTCCAGATACCCTCCCTCTCTTTCTTTCTTTTTCTTATTCTTTCTTTCTTTCTTTCTATCTCCTTTCTCTCTCTCTCTCTCTCTCTCTCTCTCTCTCTCTCTCTCTCTCGCTTTCTCTCTCATGGAAAAGATCAAATGTTACATCAATCGAAACTTTCTTAGAAAGAAACTAGCCTGGGTGCCTGGCGTTGCCCGGGTGTGTAAAGGTGTATGTTGAGCAAAAAAATATATAAATAATAAGAATAATAAAAATAGGAGTAGTGAGCAGGCTCGAACCCATAACGCACCAGATGAAAAAGAGGAGAAAAAATAACAAACTGTTTTACCGATGTGCCTACCGTGGTTGTGACGTCATGGGCGGTCAAAATAACGCCTTTTAAGCGACGAGGGTGACTTACTTGCAAAAAATGTCAGCGGAAAAATCGACCCACCCTGTAGATAAGTGGCCAGTTGAGTGTGAAGGAATTAATGTTTTTGACCAATTTTTCGATATTTGTCGTCCGAAGGGTTGGTCTTTAAAATCATATCGATCTCGTGAAAATCCGTCGCCTCTGTCGAAAGTTTTAGGCAAACATACATACATACATACATACATACATACATACATACATACATTTAAACAGATTTTTGCCCTTTATATTATAGAAGATGACATTCAAAAGAAGAAAAGTAGTCAGAATAATACACTCGACTAACCCTCATCTAAAAAGTCCCGCTACGTGTTATGAATTACCATTTATAAACAAAAATGATTTGTAAAAGAAACACAGGAATCAAAACCAACTTCGATTTTTACGTTTGCTCGCTACGACAAACCCCATATGGTCGTCGGAAAATCTAACAAGATGCCTAAATTTTTTTTTTTTTTTTTTTTTGGCAACGGTTCAGATTCTTTGAATGAGTGTGTTTTATTGATCAAATAACAAGAAAAGATTCCAGTCGAAGGAGATTGTGAAATGAAAGATCATAAAGATGCATAAATAGATCTCAGCGGTTGCGGGCAAAAGTTCGATTAACCGTTGTGAGTAAATTAAAATCAATCGAATACAATTATGGGATATAAGAACAAGATGTTTCCGGTATCTTTTGAAATGACGCATACAATTCGTAGCGATAAATCGTCTTCTACTTCGGGGTCTTTTAGATGAGGATTGATAATTTGCATAAGTTGGATAATTCGAACTACTGTTCTCATCTTGGATGGAGATGGGAACTCAATATGAAATATCAAATGGAACAATGAAATATCTAGGTCGTCTTATTCGGAACGCATGTGCCGTGCGTCTTTTTTCTTCTTTCGTTCTGTCGGCGGGGCCACGAATACCCCATGCAGAGCGGTAAAGCTCCATTTTCGAAAACGGGTGATCGGTAGGTCGTGAAAAGCAATGACTGAGGGTTAATCGTGCTGAGAACAAAGAATATCAATGCCAAAAATTAATTTTTTGAAAGAATGTTTTTAAATAGTAATGTTTTCAAAGAGTAATATTTTCGAGGTCAAAGAGTAATGTTATCAAAGTGTAATGTTTTCGAGAAGTCAAAGAGTAATATTTTCAAATAGTAAAATTTTCGAAAAACAATGTTTTCAAAAAGTAATGTTTGCAAGAGTAATATTTTCAAAGAGTAATGTTTTTGAAGAATGTTTTCCAAAACTGTTTTCAAAAACTAATGTTTGCAAAGAATAATGTTATTATGACGTCGATTATATAATCATTAGTTGATTGGTTTAATTTCCCTCATTTTTCTGTATATTCGAGCCTCACTATTGTCGACTAAATACAAAAGAGGTTATTTTGCAGACATGTATGAAATATACGAAAGCGCTATAATATAGAAAATTCAGTTATAAAATTGTCCACTCCCATTATGATAGGCGTAGTAGATGTGAATGTGAAGTTAAAAGTTTCACCGCATTCCCCAAATATCGACCCAAACTAAATATTAAAATCGGTTACTCATAAAATTTTAGTTGATTAATGTTCTTTGATCTTTGTATAAGAATTTGGTTTTAATTACACCGCTAGACCGACAGAAAGACCATAATTTATAGTATGACGTTATTACAAAACTCTACAGATAGCTGCATTAAGCACTATTGGACTATACGTTGAACACATACATACACACATACATACATACATACATGCATATGTGTGTGTGTGTGTGTGTGTATATGTGTGTGTGTGTGTGATATGCGATACATTCATAAGACTAAGTAAACATATTTATAAAAAAAGTTTACGAATAATCTGCATTCATTTATTACTGTGAAAATGTGTTTGCAAATAAATTTATTTAAAAGAATATGCAAATCAAAGTATTTATATGGAAAAAATTAATGCGATACATGTATAAAAAGCAAACGAACATTTAATTAAAAATAGTTTCTTATTTAATTCCTTTGCAAGTATCATCGCGTTTCCTTTATATTTGGAGTTTTGAAGTTTACAGTTTTTTTGTTATTAATGTTTTAAACTTTGTCATAATAAATGATGTAGTTGAAAAAAAAATTTGTTGTGAAAAAAGTAGTCGCTTTCATAGTTTGTAATTATTCCGTGGTTATTGACACAGCTGAGCTGGAGCTACACTGCACCCAGGCTGTCCATTTCATACAAAGGGCCAGTCCACTAGACGATTGAAGTTGGGACTAGGGTAGCCTCGTTTTGATGGTTGGTCAGGTATCTTTTCCAGCCAGATGTCCAGTTGTTTCTTGAAAGCGTCGGGGAAGACTCTCCTTATATTTCTTATTACCCTGTCAAAAGCCTTAGATATATCTAGGGTTACCATTCTACCCTCTCCTGCTTTGTCCAGTGTATGGTATATACGTTTGGAGATGATAGTGAGAATATCTGCTGTAGAACGGGCTTGCCTAAATCCATATTGTTGGCCAGTCAGAAGTTTAGCAGCTGTAAGATGATGGACTAGAGCTTGGTTAATTATGGACTCAAATATTTTGGCGAAAAGTGGGAGGAGGCTAATGAGGCGAAAATTTAATGGGTCAGTTCTTTCGACAGAATTCTTGTAAATTGGTACCACAGATGCAGTTTGTAAAAAAACTTGGTAATACCTATTGTTTTATCTTTTCAAACAGAAGCTTTCTGTTGTCATTAACAATGTATGTCTAAATTAAAAAATGATGCCTAAATATACGCAATCCTTAAGCAATTGCAGATTTGCAAACAGGAAGTTTGAGTCTCGAGTGATTCAGTGCCGAGACGTTTAAAGTCAGTACATAGATTTTGCATCAGTTTTTCTTCGCTTCAATGGATGATTTGGTCAGCTGATCGGATCTACGCTTGAATCACGTGATCAGGTGAGCTGGAGACAGTGAGTTTGGGTTTGAACGTAGAGAAGAACTGACGGCTTAACAGGTCGTCCCCTCCCCTTCACTAGGGGAGGGTGTGCGCTAACCTGTGTGAAAATAAGAACCAGTAAGCAAAGATATTCACTTTCCATTCTTCTGCAATCGACACCTGGAAGGTGAATAAAAACTATATAAAACCAATCATCATCTTCGAGTGAATGAATATTCATCCAAAACAGGTTTCCAGTCTCCCCTTCAAGAACAAAATTAATTCCAGGTGGACAAGATCAACGACGCATAAAGTTAAGGTATGTCCAAAATACATGTACCACACACACACACACACACACATACACATAACTGCATATGAAAAATTAGAGATGAATATATCACAAATAGACAGAACATTAGACGATCATACAACGAGTCCCCTTTAATGATAACAATATAACAAAACCCCATTTTGGTGTTCGTGCCAGGCACCCACACAAGGGTGTGAAAAACAATCGAATCTGGAGGTTACCATAGTGAAAAGAACAAATAGACACAACGGGGAAAAAAAAGAAAGGAATTGTTCTGAAGAAAAATAGACACATTAAAATTATATATAGATAGATTTATATGCTAAATTGATGAAGAAAATTAATGGAAGTTCCCCTTTAATGATAACAATACAACAGTATGAGTAAATCTTATGTTTTTATGCACCGCCTCCCCCCCCCCCCGAATGACGGTACGAAGTATGGTATGAATTAAAATGAGGAGATACAAAGATGTAGAGGACAGGATGGCCTGCTAATGTAATTGAGATCCCATCTTCCATGTAGCTATATGGTCAACACAAGATAGGGACCATTATAATCATCCACATACAGACTATGACTATAATGCTCCCTTTAGCATTATATATATATATATATATATATATATATATATATATATATATATATATATATATATTACTCCTCGGCCATTGAAGACATTGCAATGATTGTTACAGAGAATCAGAATACTTCCGACTAATCCGGTAAGCAACAAAACCTACTACTCTAATTGTATCTTCCCTCGAATTGCAAGACTTAGGATTTACACCCCCCCCCCTCACTGACATGCAGAGATTTAGGGGTTCATGTGAACAGTTATCTCGCTACTAAACTCCCTACATAAATAAGAGTATATATACTAGCATTTCAGCCCGACGTTGCCCGGGTGTTTGGAGGTGTATGTTGAGCAAAAAAAAAAGCGGTCAATTTTTAAAAACTTTTACCCCTATTATGACCCCTTAACATTTATTGTTTTGGGCTCAAATCAAGTTATAAAGTTAGATCCATGTCCAAGGAACGTATATCTAAAATTTCAAGTGTTTAGACTCAAAATTGCTGGAGGAGTTTGGTAGAGTTCTCAAAAGTTAAATCGTTGAACTTTGACCCCTTAACAGTCAAATTTCTGGCAGACAACCGATCATAAAGATTTTCCCGAAATGCTAGTATATATCTATAAAAGTGAGCGTGTCTGTGTGTCTGTGTGTCTGTGTGTGCATGTGTGGGTACATTTCCCTACGCAATAACTCTGTCAATTTTTAGTCTGCAGACTCGAAATTTGATATACAGGGTACTGAGATTTGGGGAAATCTTTGGGATCGGTTTTCGGCCAGAAATTTGGCTATTAAGGGGTCAAACTTCAACGATTTGACCTTTGAGAACTCTACCAAACTCCTCCGACAATTTTGGGTTTAAACACTTGAAATTTTAGATAAATTAAGTTATTAAGGTAGATCCATGTCAAAGGAACGTATGAGCCCAAAACAATAAATGTTAAGGCGTCATAATAGGAGTAAAAGTTTTTTTAAAATTGACCTCTGCGGTCTCTATCAAATTACTCAGACAATTTCTGGTCCAAACATTTGAAATTTGACATAAAGAGTATTCAGAGATAGGGCAAGCTTTTTCATCGGATTTGGTCGAAAACTTTTGTTACCAATATATAAATGTATGTACGTATGTTTGCATGTCTGACTAAAACTTTTGACAGAGGCGACGGATTTTACAAAGATCAGTATCGTATTAAAGTCCGACCTTTTTTCGTCCTTATTTTTGAAAGTCATCTTCTCCTTTCGATTGTCTAGCCTTAATTTTTAAAAATGTCACTTCCAGTTTGGCGATGATCGTAACAGCATAGACGTCAATTTTTTCCCTGTTCTTTTCCTCCTTCGTGGTACGAGTTCGAGCCTGACTTCCTACTACCACTTTTTTTTTTTTTTTTTGCTTATTTTTTGCTCAACAGACAAATCCACAAACCCGGGCAACAGCGGGCTGAAATGCAAGTATATATATATATATATATATATATATATATATATATATATATATATATATATATATAAATTATATATATATATATATAAATTATATATATATATATATATATATAAATTATATATATATATATATATATATAAATTATATATATATATATATATATAAATTATATATATATATATATATATAAATTATATATATATATATATATATATAAATTATATATATATATATATATATATAAATTATATATATATATATATATAAATTATATATATATATATAAATTATATATATATATATATATATAAATTATATATATATATATAAATTATATATATATATATATATATAAATTATATATATATATATAAATTATATATATATATATATATATATATATATAAATTATATATATATATATATTATATATATATATATATATTATATATATATATATTATATATATATATATATTATATATATATATATATATTATATATATATATATATTATATATATATATATATAAATTATATATATATATATTATATATATATATATAAATTATATATATATATATATATAAATTATATATATATATATATAAATTATATATATATATATATATAAATTATATATATATATATATATATATAAATTATATATATATATATATCATATTTATAATTATGATTATTTTTTTTTTTTAATAATTCCAGCAGAGTGCTCAATTAAAAGGAAAATCCAAATTGTAAGAGCGTATTCATATTTTGTGTACAGAAAGTTATTAGTTGAAGCAGATCATTGGTACCGTCGTTTTCAAGCCCGATAAGAAGGCCCGTTTAAGGTATCCTTATCAAGCTCTCTTCAGCCAATATTCGTCTATCTTATAACCGGAAGTGTGAAGTATATATACCTCGCGAATTCACGTTTAAATCTCGTTTTGTTAAATCCCCCCCCCTTTTTTATCGGATGATGTAATACCTAATTTTAAACTTAGATCTTAAATTTAAATAATTCAAATTTCGAAAAAAATTCCTTATATAAATCGATTTTAATTTGAACCCAAATTAATTTTAAATGTATAAAAAACTTATGTATAAAAAAAAACTATGTATAAAAAACTTTAAAATCTGCATTGGTATCGGTTAAAAACTTAAAAATTTGTTTAATTATATCGAATTACGTTTAAAAATTTCCAAAAATACGTTTAAAGTTTTAAAAAATATTGTTAATTATATCGAATCACGTTTAAAAATTTCGAAATACGTTTAAAAATTATTTTTTAAAATCCAAATCTTTCAAGGTTTGGGGAAGTGAGTATTTATCTATCCTAAGTGATTTCACTAGTTTATTAACATTATTATATTTTTCCATAGTTTTAAATTCGAAATAGATTATAAATTACATTTATAAAATATAATTTAAAAAAATTTTTATAAAATACATTAATTTAAAATCTATAATATAATTGCGATTAAAATCCAAGTTTATCGATTAATCATTTTTGTATTTACAATTTTTTTTTTTTTCCTTATTACATATATATATATAAACAACATCTAAGTGTTGTTCTTTTCATTGATCCAATTTATTAAGAGCCCCTTCCTTCTATGTATGCAACTTTTCAAAGCTTCACTCCTCACATTTAAGCATTTTATTTTTGGTCATGAATGGCCCGGAGGATGTAGTATTTCTCTGCGTTACAGAGTGAGCATTGACTTAATTCCGGGACGTATGCTGGTTTATGCTCTATTTTTCTCCATTTTATGGAAAAGGGTGTATTTTTTTCTTTAAGCTCCCACACGCGGGCAGCTAATGCTGTATTCATCCTTGTTTTAGCTCTAAAGGATCTCATATGCGCGTAATATCTTTGTTTAAATTGGTCTTTTGTCATACCTATATATATTTCCGGTATATTTGTGGATTGTTCCGTTATTGTGGCCTCATAAACAAGGGATTCAGCTTTACAATTACCCTCCAATGGACAGCTATTTTTGGTCCTGCAAGAGCAGCCTGCGTTATCTATCTTTTTTGGTTCTTTGGATATTATCGACTTTATTGATGGAGCTGTCGAATAACTAACTTTCACAGTGTTTCTATTAAAAAGTTTATGTAGTTTATGTGTTTTTGGAAAATGCTTTTCTAGAAGGCTAAGAAAAAAATGTCCTACTCTAGTTTTAGTGTTCAATGAAAACGGAGGTAAGAACCAGATTATCTTCCGTTTCCTCTTTCGTTTTTTATTTTCTCTATTATCCTGGGTTTGTTGAAATTTTATTTTTTCTTTGAACCCACTTTGATGCAGTGCTTCATTATAATATGGTGCTGCTTTCTCGAACACTTGGAGACCTTAATTAATCAAGCACTAGTCCACCATCTCGCTAAAGCACATTTTCTCTCTGAGAAACAGTATGGATTTAGGCAATGTCGTTCTACTGCAGATATTTTAACAGTCATCTCTGAATGCATATACCATAAGGCGGGCGAAGCCAGAGCTGTAGCCCTTGATATATCTAAGGCCTTTAACAAAGTCTAGCATGAAGGGTTGCTAATTAAAATTAAATCGTACGGTATAACTCAATGTATATTAAATATAAATAGATCCTTCTTAGACAATAGGACCATCCAGGTTGTCATTGATGGACGTACTTCCAAGCAGCATAACATTAATGCGGGAGTGCCTCAAGGCTTGATCCTTGCACCACTATTATTCCTGATATTCATAAACTACCTCCCTAATGATATTGTCTCTGAGATGGGTACATTTGCAGCTGATACAACACTCTGTAACATGCATGAGGGAAGAATGAATGTGCATAAATATCAGACAATGGCAGAATCCTTAGAAAATGACCTCCGGACCGTAGTGAAATGGGGCAGCAAATGGATGGTAATATTTAATGCTAGTAAGACTAAACTGCTGTTCTTTAACAATTATCAGATGCCTCTTCAACCGCCTATATCCATGACAAATAACACCCTACCTGAGAATTCTTCCATCAAATTCCTCGACCTAACATTTGAGGGCAGTATGAACTGGAACAAATACATTGAGGACATTGCGCAGGCTGCTGCAAAGAAGGTGGGTTCCATCTATCGTGCTAGAAGATTACTCACAACTGAAAGTATCCCGTACCTCTACAGAACCACCATTTGTCCATGCATGGAGTATTGTTGCCACATCTGGGCTGGTGCATATATCACTAGCCTCTCCCTCTTGGATAGGGTCCAAAAAAGAGTCTTCAATCTAATAGGTCCCACTTTGCGGCGATGGGACAGGGGTTGGAGCTTAGATGACAATGTTGCATCTCTGTGCCTGTTTTACAAATATGTTAATGCAATGTGTTCTGATGAATTGTGCCCCCCTCGATGTACATATCCTCGATAAACCCGTTTAACAACAAAATTTCACCCCTTCACTGTTGAGATCCCTAAATACCAGAAAGCTTTTTATTCTAATACTTTCCTCCCTCGAACAGCTAGACTTTGGAATTCCCTTCCTGCTGCCTGCTTCCCTGGCTGTACTGATATGCAGAAGTTCAAATATAACGTAAACCAACATCATATAAACTTTTTCATAGGCATGGTCCCAAGTGGCAATATGCCTAGTTAGGGGGTGAACGTGAGTAAAAAATACAATATCTATATATAAATATATATTTGGACGATGTCAAAAACATCGTTAATTCACTACCCGCACAGCAGCAGCCGTATAGCGTAATCGTGAGAAGCCTCGACTGTTGTTTGGGCTGTCGGGTTTCGATCCCGGTTTGAGGTAGTTACCTGTCTAGCCGCACTGATGAGCTGTGATACAGCGAAACAGTATTGTATGTGGATAACTATATATATATATATATATATATATATATATATATATATATATATATATATATATCGCCACCGACCGGATATGGATCGATGTGAGTTATTTTGTTGCTTCTTGAATTTTACATATTATATCGTTGTGCATTTTTCTTTGAGAACTTTCTGTTTTCTTTAGGCTTTTTTTTCTAATAAGTCCACGGAAGGCAATATCCAATGTTGGCATACAAATTTTGACTGTTCTCCGAACGAAACAGACCTGTATAATGTACCCACGTTGTTGTTTATTATTTATTATTATTATTATTATTATTATTATTATTATTATTATTATTATTTTTTATTTTTTTTTTTTTTTGGAAAAAAATAATTAGTAAAATGGATAAAACATTTGACTTTGGAATATTGCAGAATTGAGCTTTCAACCTTCACTTTTCCACTTAATTTGTCCAAGTACTCTAACCACTGCGCCAAGGGTCTTTTTTGAATGAATTTTGGGAGCTTCAAACTTTAAAGTCTGATGGTTCAATTCGCAGAGTCGGACAACCATAAATTATAAGAGCAAATCACTTAGGACCTCTATCCAGTCATGGCTGACGGATCGAGAACAAGCTACTCCCGTAAATAAAATAACGGGTTCCGTTTGAAATTCCACCCAAATTCCTGAGTTCGACAGAAACATTCCCGAATTCGACAAGAAGAAGGCCGGAGGTTACATCGACCGAAACGTTGTGAAAATGAGACTCAAGATGAGAGCAGTAGTCCGATGAACCATCGAAATAATCAAATGTTGTTCATTCTAATATCCATTTTCAGACCTCCTTATCATTCAAATGATAATCTATCAACCTAATTAATGTTTATCCTCTAGTCGCTTTTAGTCTTGACAAATAATGACTCGTTAGTAACAAAACCGCAGTTATCTTCTCTGTATAATTTTCCCCTTACTTCGATTTTTTGAGGATGCTGAAAATAAAGCATAGTCCAATCCATAAAAGTTGGAAGCAAATTTAGTCTCGAACCAATGTCGAAAATAGCATCGCATATCCTAATCCATAAAGGTAAATTTAGCCTCAAACCCATGTCGAAAATAGTATGGCACTTAAATGCAAAAACCTGCTGGGTTTGCAAAAATCAGCATTGTGTTTTCTTTTTATAAAAGGTTGAAAAGATTTGACCTTTGAAGAAAGAAAAAACAAAGAAAATGGTTTTATTTTTCTTTTGTGACGGAGATAACCATGTTGTTGTTGTAAACGTTTAGCGTTTATGAAGCGTTTGATGTTTTATTTAATTTTTTTTTTTTTTAAGATTCCTCGAGGAATCCTTACTTTTAGTTTACCATTTTGATAAAATAAAGTTTACGTGCAACGGTGATATGAGACGGGGGGCGGGGGTTCTTAGTATTTAATTGAAAGTTATCACAGGAATTAATTTCGCTACTTAAGTTCTTTCTTTCTCACGATCAACCGCAGTCGAACATCGTTCTTTTTTTTTTTTTTTTTTTTTTTTTTTTTTACAAAACTGTATAAGAAATAATGTACACTGTGATTGTCTATGAAGAGGTCCGACGGAGCGGGAACTGTATTGTTTTTATTATTATACTAGCAGGATCCTCGGCGTTGCCCGATTGTAAGATACGTTTAATTATGATATTTTAATTCATGCAGATTACGCATTTATTATTATTATTATTATTATTATTATTATTATTATTATTATTATTATTATATAGACTATTCTCTATCGATTATCATATTAGATCCAATATATAGTAATTAAATCAAACTTAAAAAAATATATATATGCCTTGGGTACCATCAGCTAGAATCGAAAAACATACAACTGTCCACTCTCATTTCTTAGCCTCCGAGCCACACCCATACGCATATATATATATATATATATATATATATATATATATAGAGAGAGAGAGAGAGAGAGAGAGAGAGAGAGAGAGAGAGTGTGTGAGAGAGAGAGAGAGACAGACAGACAGATAGTATGTTTATTATATAAACATTATTGATTACGCATGTGCATACATGTTTCAGAAAATTCTCAATTGAATTGCGATTCCACTGAAACATGTATGCAAATATGTAACCAATAACGTTTGTGTAATAAACATACTATATGCTTGGTCTGTCTTCCATCGAGAACTCTTTAATAACCACAGGGATTTCAGTTGATGTACATCTAGGAAACCAAACTATACAACTAATATATATATATATTCACCTGTCATCCCTTATTTAAAATATGGAATCGCTCAATCGTTCAAGACAAGATTCAAGCAACCACGGCCGGACGGTCCACAGAGTTTTATAATTCTCTCTCTCTCTCTCTCTCTCTCTCTCTCTCTCTCTCTCTCTCTCTCTCTTTCACACACACACACACACACACACACACACACACACACATATATATATACATATATATATTGATATATTTCATTTCATTATTCTGAAGTATATATATATATATATATATATGAGTGTATATATATATACATATATATATATATACATATATATATATATATACATATATACTTCAGAATAATGAAATGAAATATATCAACTGGTATGCAAATCCAGTGATTTTCGGTCTTACAAGATATTATTAGATGTA